>NW_027464285.1:0-230000 GCF_050947455.1 Rhinoderma darwinii | reverse complement strand
AGGTTGGCGGACGCCAGTTTCCAGAGGACGTGGAGATGGAGGAGGAGGATGAGAAGATGGAGGCTGGCGGACGCCAGTTTCCAGAGGACGTGGAGATGGAGGATGGGAAGATGGAGGTTGGCGGACGCCAATTTCCAGCTCCTGATGTGGAGATGGACGACCTTTCGGGGGCTACGTTTAACATCAGGGCCTCCAACCCCCGAAAGAGAAAGTGGCCATTTTAGTAACATCTGCCACTTGGGGCCCATTTACCATCAGGGCCCCCAACCCCCGGGAGAGATAGCGGCCATCTTATTTCCATCTGCCGCTCGGGGCCCATTTACCATCTTTAGGTGAGGTAAGTGCCGTCCACTGATGATCTTCTCACCTCACGACTCTTCTACAGCCGCCTGGACACTGAATTTCTGGTTTGTTTTGCAGTTGTCACCCCAACATCGTGGCCTTTACCACCTAAACCATCTGAAATTCCCATGAAGACTCCTCCAGTGATGAGCAGACGTGAGATCCGGTAAGTCTGACGTCTTCCGCTCGTCTTCATCTTCTCCTTGTGGTGAAGGTTTTGTGAATTTTTTTGCTTATTTGTATTTTTTCCTTTTCTAGGATCCGACTTTGAAAAATATGAAAAACGTTTCCGGTTTCTTCTGATCCAGGATCGAGCTGTGTAAGGGTGGACTGGCGGCCATATCCACGGGTGAAGAAGGACCCTCCCCCTCTTCATCTCACCGATCATCGCATGTTAAAGGGCCGGAGACACAGAAAACCGCACAGAAATTCTACCAGATTCTATAATAAACAGATTTATTTTTACCATTTTTAGTGTTTTCATTTCTAGATTGGGGAATTTATCCAGGGAACCTGTGTTCTATGGGGGTCCGAAGGTTATAGGTGTAATACTCTGCAGAATATATCACTATGTATCTGTCAGGAGGTGGAGAGGACAGAGCAATGTTCTGCAGATATCTAGAGAGGTCAGTGGTGTAATACTCTGCAGAATATATCACACTGTATCTGTCAGTAGAGGACAGAGCAATGTTCTGCAGATCTCTAGACAGGTCAGTGGTGTAATAATCTGCAGAATATATCACTCTGTATCTGTCAGGAGGTGGAGAGGACAGAGCAATGTTCTGCAGATCTCTAGAGAGGTCAGTGGTGTAATACTCTGCAGAATATATCACTATGTATCTGTCAGGAGGTGGAGAGGACAGAGCAATGTTCTGCAGATCTGTAGAGAGGTCAGTGGTGTAATAATCTGCAGAATATATCACTGTATCTGTCAGTAGAGGACAGAGCAATGTTCTGCAGATCTGTAGAGAGGTCAGTGGTGTAATAATCTGCAGAATATATCACTCTGTATCTGTCAGGAGGTGGAGAGGACAGAGCAATGTTCTGCAGATCTGTAGAGAGGTCAGTGGTGTAATAATCTGCAGAATATATCACACTGTATCTGTCAGTAGAGGACAGAGCAATGTTCTGCAGATCTGTAGAGAGGTCAGTGGTGTAATAATCTGCAGAATATATCACTCTGTATCTGTCAGTAGAGGACAGAGCAATGTTCTGCAGATCTGTAGACAGGTCAGTGGTGTAATAATCTGCAGAATATATCACTCTGTATCTGTCAGTAGAGGACAGAGCAATGTTCTGCAGATCTGTAGAGAGGTCAGTGGTGTAATAATCTGCAGAATATATCACTCTGTATCTGTCAGTAGAGGACAGAGCAATGTTCTGCAGATCTGTAGAGAGGTCAGTGTGTCAGGGATCATTACTATGTATATTGTCTGAAAAATATTATCCTCACACATATGTATATACATTTCAGTTCTTTGTGTAATATACTGATATATATAACAAGTTCTTTGTTCATGTCGGACACACCTATGGAAGACACCGCCCCCTGGAATGCAAAGAGGAGTGTGCAGAAGAATGTATAGGAAAACTTATAGGGAGGAGCATGTGTCTTCTCTGTGTGTGTTTCTTTGTTCTGAATAAAGTTCAGTTCCTCCTGGCTGACATTGAAGCTGTACCTCAGACATTTGTGTGGTGTACTTCTCTCCAGGCATGCCTTCAGCTTTCAATTTACAGAGGTGGTTATTCGGTGTGAAATACGGACCTGACATTTGGCACCCCAGATGGGACCTCACTCGAGGAAATATCAAAATCCGGACAATCGACAATCACAGGGTGAAACAGATAACTCAAAGTTGCCCACTGAAGGAATTTGATCACCTCCACAATAACATGGTAAGCGAATTGATTTTATAAATCTTCGTCTTATCTGTGTTAGTGGACAGTCTTGTGGCGATCTGTAGAACCCTTTTGTTGATTTCCTGGACTATCTCAGGCGACAGAGGTGATATTTTCCGCTGTGAGGTAAAAAACCTGTGAGACCTTAGTCGCGCCCGACTAACCATCCTCTGGGTAATTAGGGACTAGATAGAAAATACGCGGGCACAATATATACATGTGTGATAAGTCGTGGATAGTATTATAACCTGTCTTATACAGGGGCACGCGGGCATAAGTACATGTGTGATAAGTCGTGGATAGGCACGCGGGCATAAGTACATGTGTGATAAGACGTGCGACGCGGGCACGCGGGGTGAAATGCACTGATAAGATGTGCGATAAGACGTGAGACAATGAAAAAACACTGATAAGTCGTGTGATAAGGCATATGCGGGGTGTATAAACTGAGGAAAAAAAACTGTTAATTCGTGTATTAAATTGTTAGTAATATAGTGGCCAGACAAGAGAGTTGTAGACCGAAAATTGTTATATAAGTTACGTGTATAATATAGACTGTTAGAATAGATGGTTTACGGTCCATATTCAAATCATCAGGATCACCCGATCCTATTCATGATTTGGTGAAGTGAATGGAAGTTAGGAATAAGAAAGGTATTGTATGTTATATGTATTAGAAAACACAGGACCAGCCGACGCCCGGTAATGGTGTCCGTACCTCATGTTGAGTGTGTCCTCATTGTGGGTGGGGAACCCCCCCTTCACAGCTGCGCAATGTGTTTCCAATGGGAGAGGCTGCCCCCCACCACCCACCCCTGATGTGGCCACGCCCGGCCCAACCAAATCAGTATGAAATAATCACCTTGTTAATTTTGTCATTTGTAGTGTTTTTTTTCTATTTACAGAAGTTCCAGTCTAGTTCACTGATGAAACAACACGTCATCATAATATAGAGATGGTGGCCGACAGATCGTACTGTTAAAGATGTGTTTGATACGTAGATAATTCCTATACAATGGTGTGATGAATGATTGCAGTTACGTATGTTGTTTTGCCGGCATTGAAAGTGTTAAGATTGTGAGAAGCTGTGAGAAGTTGTGAGAAATGAGTGTGTGACCCCCCTCCCTCTCCCCTGTAGTGTGCTGTGTTTGGGAGGAGGAGGGGGGCTGACTTGGTGCAGTCTGCAGGGCTGATGAGACAAAAGGATTTCAATATGCACTGCAGAGATATATATATATCAGTAATGTCTACAAACCTAAATAAATTTCTTCTCTTTTGCGCATGCGCTGTTGTTTATAAAAGTTACGATATTTATGTGTTCTGATGTGATCAGATTTCATGTGTTTTGATGTTAATTCAGATGTATTAAACTTTAGATACTGTGAGACACAGGGTTTTGAAAATGTATGTGCCCCTTCTGTTCCCTATTTTTATATACAGTTTATTGGTTTGCAGTAATTAATGTTATCAGAGATAATATTTTCTGTTTTATTGAATAACTAACTACAATTGTTTTGTTTTTGATTTCACACATGAGTTATGTCATTGTAAAGATCAAATGTATTTTCGTCAGGAAAAAGTCATTTTTGTTTCAGGCTGTTGCACATTACAGGGGGTTAAACTAGTGCCCGACTTTGTTATGTTGAGATGTAGTTTTGAACTCTGCTACATTATTTTCGCAGAGTCCACAAAGGGGGGAATGGTGAAGGGACTGATCAGGTACAATTTTGGTTTGTTTTGAGTTAATTAATTTGGTTTCAGGAGATCTAAAAATGTGTAAGAGATCATCCCCCTCCAGCAAAGTTACACAGGAGGCAGAGGTGACATCACTCACACGAGTCTTTATGGATTTAGATGAGGGAGAAGGCAAAACAAAAATTGTCTGGACATTGTTAATTTGATGTAAAGTTTTTAGGAATTTTTTATTTTTATTTGTTTTTGTATTAATCAAGTATTTGCAGAATCTGATAAAAGTGAGATTCTCAAAGTATTCTGGATTATCAGATGAGTGTGGAGAAGTGTATAACATTTGGTTTTATTTTAGAGGATGAAGACGCCACCCCTTTGAGATGTTCTATCTATATGTGACATGGGTTTTTAATGTAAATTTGTAATAAAGAGATATTTTATTATACAATATGTACAAGACAGGATACGAGGCACCAGGTAAATCACCCAGAAACCACTCTCACCTTCTTGTTCATCTCATGGAGCGGAGCTGGAGGTGCTCGCTGAGGCTGTAACCTGGCAGAAGGTAAGACGGCCGACATTTACACTGACTCTAGGTACGCTTTTGGCATCGCCCACAATTATGGGCCCATTGGTAGTAGGAACTTTATTGGATCATCGGGTAAGCCAATTGAGAGAGCGAGAAAAGACAGAACTGACAACAAGGGTATGTGCGGTCAGGTGTCAGTAAATTGGCTTGTCCCTGGATACAATAATGCCACCACTAGGTTTGTAGCAGCCGGCGTGATGTGCGCACGGCATGTCATAGGTAAAACAGCAAAGGTACCTATGAAAAGTGCAGAAC
Organism: Rhinoderma darwinii; assembly: GCF_050947455.1. Lineage (NCBI taxonomy): Eukaryota > Metazoa > Chordata > Amphibia > Anura > Rhinodermatidae > Rhinoderma > Rhinoderma darwinii. The sequence goes on along the minus strand of NW_027464285.1, from coordinate 225,226 downwards.
GGCCAGATTACCCGTCCCAGCCACTGCAGAACATACAACTACCCGAGGTAGTAGAAGTGTATGACAAAGTGCTCGTGTGTGTAGACCTGTTCTCAGGGGGGGGCCTGAAGCCCAGCCTGTATTTTCCCCACTGCAGACGTTGTGTGTAAGTGACAGGGGAACAGTGTTAGCCCAAGTATTGACCTGATGTTTGTACAATGATAAGATATCAGCAGTTCTCTAGACATTGTCCCAAAGTTAGTTTGTTTAATAACTGTATTTAAGAAGGGTTGTGGGAATATTAAATTCTGAAGTTAAGTTTTATGTGAAGTTCTAGAACAGCCTTAGCATTGGACTATTAGAGTCATGCGTCAGATAAAAGGTACAGAAGCGGAATATTCCCATTCGAAAACATTTTTATTTGTTTATTTTTGTTGTGAAAGGGAAATTTTAGAGCAGAGAATTCTGTGCAGTGTATATATGTGTATGTATAGATATGTATATAAAGAAGAAGAATCAATTTGTAAGTTTTAGTTACTGACCAGTGTGAACGTTTGATGTAAAGATGCTATTTGTTAATATTTTTCTTCAAATTAATTATTTGATTAAGATCAATTAATGTTTATACAATGAAAAAGCTTGTTCTCCACAGGAAGAGTCCAACTGGGAGCGGAAGGCGTGGGAACCAGATTCTAACAGAATGTGGATGGATAAAGGAAGGTAAACCGGTACCACCCAAGGCACTCTTGATGGCTTTTGCATTGATGGTGTATGACCTCACATATGCCCCAAGACTGCAAGGATCGATTTGGTAAGATCTAATTGGTATGTCCCAGGTTTTACAGCTGTCACTGCTAAATTCTGTTAGAGCTGTTTGATTTGCCTACAGAACAGTCCTGGCAGACCGGTGCCAACCTTATCATACCCGCCTCCCACGAAGAGAACCGACCTTGAGAGGCCTTCCAAGGTAGAACAAACCAGATTAGAGTAAGAAAAATAGGTTTAAGACGCTTGTCAGATAAACATGTGGAATCTGTGTATCTTTCTGTGAGGTGGAGATGTTCCAGGCAATCAGCTGAGATCAAGGTACAAATCCTGCTGAAAGGGTATCACCAAGTCCAAATGAAATGTACCCAATAAGTTACACATCTTCTAGGTGCCCTGTCCATTGTAACAGAGAAGTTTTTCCTTATATAAAGGTTTTTGATGTCATTTAGGGGCCTGACATTATTGTATGTACTTAGAACAACGTTTATAGTGTATGCAGATGATGTTATCACCAGATTAGTATTTATTTTAACAATTGACAAGAGTTGGGGGTCCCCAGCAAGTGCCAGTAAATATGAACTAAAAGACTTTTAACACGATGAACTTCATCACTGAGATGCGGCAGGCACAGCCTGAGCCAGTACAACGCGTTTATCATGAACTGACGGCAGTGTCACAATTCTAAGCGGCCGCCCAGACAAGTAACTTGCCAGAGGAAGAGTACAGATGCGGAGGGTTTGATAGTCACAATACAACTCCACTAATCCGCCTACGTGGGATCTCACCCCAGGCTCACAACATGAGGTGCTATGTACAGCCTGATGACGTAAACTAAAGGAGACGGTGTCGGACAGATGAGAAGGACCAAACCAAGTCTTGATGACATCAGCAAAGTAAAGACCAAAGACCTGAGTGAATCCGTCAGCAGGATCAAGTGTTTTGATAAGTAAGTGACCAGGAGGGGGTAATAATAACTCCCCCACTGGACACCAACGTAGTCTGATTCCACAATTGTGTGGGTTACCCTGAGGGTGACAGTCAGTGAAGAGCAGAAGACAGGAGAAGAAGAAGACGATGGTGTACAGGACTGGCAATGAACTGATGGGACCCGAAACCTGAAGGTGATAGCATTATGATTATTAGTTGAGGCCCTATTGTTTATAATGTCTGAGGTTTATAATTATAATGCATGTAAATATGCCACGGTGCTGCAAATTACAATCTGAGGAGTTTTATGTGAAGGTGTGAGGTGAAGGTCATTGTGCTGCCCATGACCTGTCATATCTGCAGGGGTAAAGTCCCATTAGGACAGTAAGTGACAGTGCGACAATTATTACTGTTAATAAAAATGTAGACCGGATTAATATATATATATTACAACCAGCAGTGGTTTGTAGATTATATCAAGACAACCATCCTGTATCCAGAGGAGAATAGGGAAAGTTAGGACCACTCCGACACCTTGGAAGTCCAGGTACAAAGGGGGGTTACTCATCAGGAGTAGCTCGTCTCAAGCTGGTGAAGAAATCCAAAACCCCTACCCGCCTGGTTCGAGTGGTCAGTGGTAGGTTGCTAGGCACGACTCAGGGATAGAATAATATTTTTAGGGGGGACTGTCAGGGATCATTACTATGTATATTGTCTGAAAAATATTATCCTCACACATATGTATATACATTTCAGTTCTTTGTGTAATATACTGATATATATAACAAGTTCTTTGTTCATGTCGGACACACCTATGGAAGACACCGCCCCCTGGAATGCAAAGAGGAGTGTGCAGAAGAATGTATAGGAAAACTTATAGGGAGGAGCATGTGTCTTCTCTGTGTGTGTTTCTTTGTTCTGAATAAAGTTCAGTTCCTCCTGGCTGACATTGAAGCTGTACCTCAGACATTTGTGTGGTGTACTTCTCTCCAGGCATGCCTTCAGCTTTCAATTTACAGAGGTGGTTATTCGGTGTGAAATACGGACCTGACAAGTGGTGTAATAATCTGCAGAATATATCACTCTGTATCTGTCAGGAGGTGGAGAGGACAGAGCAATGTTCTGCAGATCTGTAGACAGGTCAGTGGTGTAATAATCTGCAGAATATATCACTCTGTATCTGTCTGGAGGCTTTTTGGAATTTTTCTTGAAAATATAAACAATTGCTGGTAAATTTATACATTTTCTAACGACATAAAACAGAAGGACAGATAAAGTAATGCCAACAAGGGACAATATATTACCCCCCCCCCCCCCCCATAAAAAGTGGGGGTGAAATGTCCGAATGTTTCTCTTATTCTGCAGATATCATTTTATTCCTTTATTTCACTAACACAGCAGATGATAACAGAGAATCACAGCTCAATATTTATTACCCCGATTCTGCAGTGTTTAGTGATATGACATATGTGGCCCTAGTGTGCCATGTGACTTATTGGACTCTTTGCGGAGCAACTCACGCGGCGGCAGAAACGGGAGAACAAATATGAAAGACCCCCAGTTTGTGCAAAGTGAAATTGAGCTGGGCAGCATAAAGCAGCCGTCAGCTGAGTGGACCCCCCTATAAGAGCAGGGGGCCCCGGCATTTGCCCGATTCGACCATGTGTGGACGCTGGCCCTGGTCTGTGTCCTGAGAACGTAGATGCAGTTGACACCGGGACATGCCAGCGGCCGATCGGGACACCACCTGGAATCTGGGAGTGTTCGGAGGTATGGAGACCCTCCCCAAATGACCCCATTTTGGATTCTACACCCCTCAGGGCGAGCATTTAGGGCTGCAGTGAGCATTTTGACACCACAGGTGTTACATCGATTGTATTAGAATTGAGCAGTGGAAATAAAGTCGTTTTAGCTCAAAATTTATTTATATTTAAAAAGAAAGAAACGATAACAAGGAGTACATCAGGGTATATGTAATATGTGAGGAGTACATCAGGGTATATGTAATATGTGAGGAGTACATCAGGGTATATGTAATATGTGAGGAGTACATCAGGGTATATGTAATATGTGAGGAGTACATCAGGGTATATGTAATATGTGAGGAGTACATCAGGGTATATGTAATATGTGAGGAGTACATCAGGGTATATGTAATATGTGAGGAGTACATGAGGGTATATGTATTATGTGAGGAGTACATCAGGGTATATGTAATCTGTGAGGAGTACATCAGGGTATATGTAATATGTGAGGAGTACATCAGGGTATATGTAATATGTGAGGAGTACATCAGGGTATATGTAATATGTGAGGAGTACATCAGGGTATATGTAATATGTGAGGAGTACATCAGGGTATATGTAATATGTGAGGAGTACATCAGGGTATATGTAATCTGTGAGGAGTACATCAGGGTATATGTAATATGTGAGGAGTACATCAGGGTATATGTAATATGTGAGGAGTACATCAGGGTATATGTAATCTGTGAGGAGTACATCAGGATATATGTAATATGTGAGGAGTACGATGTGAGGAGCACATCAGGGTATATGTAATATGTGAGGAGTACATCAGGGTATATGTAAGATGTGAGGAGTACATCAGGATATATGTAATATGTGAGGAGTACATCAGGATATATGTAATATGTGAGGAGCACATCAGGGTATATGTAATCTGTGAGGAGTACATCAGGTTATATGTAATATGTGAGGAGTACATCAGGATATATGTAATATGTGAGGAGTACATCAGGGTATATGTAATCTGTGAGGAATACATCAGGGTTTATGTAATATGTGAGGAGTACATCAGGGTATATGTAATATGTGAGGAGTACATCAGGGTATATGTAATCTGTGAGGAGTACATCAGGGTATATGTAATCTGTGAGGAGTACATCAGGGTATATGTAATATGTGAGGAGTACATCAGGGTATATGTAATATGTGAGGAGTACATCAGGGTATATGTAATATGTGAGGAGTACATCAGGGTATATGTAATATGGGAGGAGTACATCAGGGTATATGTAATATGGGAGGAGTACATCAGGGTATATGTAATATGTGAGGAGTACATCAGGGTATATGTAAGCTGTGAGGAGTATATCAGGGTATATGTAATATGTGAGGAGTACATTAGGGTATATGTAATCTGTGAGGAGTACATCAGGGTATATGTAAGCTGTGCGGAGTACATCAGGGTATATGTAAGATGTGAGGAGTACATCAGGGTATATGTAATATGTGCGGAGTACATCAGGGTATATGTAAGATGTGAGGAGTACATCAGGGTATATGTAATATGTGAGGAGTACATCAGGGTATATGTAATATGTGAGGAGTATATCAGGGAATATGTAATCTGTGAGGAGTACATCAGGGTATATGTAATATGTGAGGAGTACATCAGGATATATGTAATCTGTGAGGAGTACATCAGGGTATATGTAATATGTGAGGAGTACATCAGGATATATGTAAAATGGGAGGAGTACATTAGGGTATATGTTATCTGTGAGGAGTACATTAGGGTATATGTAATCTGTGAGGAGTACATCAGGGTATATGTAATATGTGAGGAGTACATCAGGATATATGTAATATGTGAGGAGTACATCAGGCTATATGTAAGATGTGAGGAGTACATCAGGCTATATGTAAGATGTGAGGAGTATATCAGGGTATATGTAATATGTGAGGAGTACATTAGGGTATATGTAATCTGTGAGGAGTACATCAGGATATATGTAATCTGTGCTGAGTACATCAGGGTATATGTAAACTGGGCGGAGTACATCAGGATATGTAATCTGCGTAGTACATTAGGGTATATGTAATCTGAGCGGAGTACATCAGGGTATATGTAAACTGTGCGGAGTACATCAGGGTATATGTAAAATGGGCGGAGTACATCAGGATATATGTAATCTGTGAGGAGTACATCAGGGTATATGTAAACTGTGTGGAGTACATCAGGGTATATGTAAGCTGTGCGGAGTATATCAGGGTATATGTAATATGTGAGGAGTACATCAGGATATATGTTATCTATGAGGAGTACATCAGGGTATATGTAATCTGTGACGAGTACATCAGGGTATATGTAAACTGTGAGGAGTACATCAGGAGATATGTTATCTATGAGGATTACATCCGGGTATATGTAATCTGTGAAAAGTACATCAGGGTATTTGTAAATTGTGAGGAGTACATCAGGATATATGTAAGATGTGAGGAGTACATCAGGATATATGTAATCTGTGAGGAGTACATCAGGATATATGTAATCTGTGAGGAGTACATCAGGATATATGTAATCTGTGAGGAGTACATCAGGATATATGTAATCTGTGAGGAGTACATCAGGATATATGTAAGCCGTGAGGAGTACATCAGGGTATATGTAAGCTGTGAGGAGTACATCAGGGTATATGTAATCTGAGCGGAGTACATCAGGGTATATGTAAGCAGGACGGAGTACATCAGAGTATATGTAAACTGTGAGGAGTACATCAGGATATATGTAATCTGTGCTGAGTACATCAGGGTATATGTAAACTGGGCAGAGTACATCAGGATATGTAATCTGCGTAGTACATTAGAGTATATGTAATCTGAGCGGAGTACATCAGTCAGGGTATATGTAAGCTGGACAGAGTACATCAGGGTATATGTAAGCTGTGCGGAGTACATCAGGGTATATGTAAGATGGTCGGAGTACATCAGGATATATGTAATCTGTGAGGAGTACATCAGGGTATATGTAAACTGTGAGGAGTACATCAGGGTATATGTAAGCTGTGCGGAGTATATCAGGGTATATGTAGTATGTGAGGAGTACATCAGGGTATATGTAATCTGTGACAAGTACATCAGGGTATATGTAAACTGTGAGGAGTACATCAGGATATATGTTATCTATGAGGATTACATCAGGGTATTTGTAAATTGTGAGGAGTACATCAGGGTATATGTAATCTGTGAGTAGTACATCAGGGTATATGTAATCTGTGAGGAGTACATCAGGGTATATGTAATCTGTGAGGAGTACATCAGGGTATATGTAAACTGTGAGGAGTACATCAGGATATATGTAATCTGTGAGGAGTACATCAGGATATATGTAATATGTGAGGAGTACATCAGGGTATATGTAAGCTGGGTTGAGTACATCAGGGTATATATAAGCTGTGAGGAGTACATCAGGGTATATGTAAGCTGTGAGGAGTACATCAGGGTATATGTAATCTGTGAGGAGTACATCAGGGTATGTGTAATCTGTGAGGAGTACATCAGGGTATATGTAATCTGTTAGTAGTACATCAGGGTATATGTAAGATGTGAGGAGTACATCAGGGTATATGTAATATGTGAGGAGTACATCTGGGTATATGTAATCTGTGAGGAGTACATCAGGTTATATGTAAAATGTGAGGAGTACATCAGGGTATATGTAATATGTGAGGTGTACATCAGGGTATATGTAATCTGTGAGGAGTACATCAGGGTATATGTAATATGTGAGGAGTACATCAGGGTATATGTAATCTGTGAGGAGTACATCAGGGTATATGTAATCTGTAAGGGGTACATCAGGGTATATGTAATATGTGAGGAGTACATCAGGGTATATGTAATATGTGAGGAGTACATCAGGATATATGTAATCTGAGAGTAGTACATCAGGGTATATGTAATCTGTGAGTAGTACATCAGGATATATGTAAAATGTGAGGAGAACATCAGGGTATATGTAATTTGTGTGGAGTACATCAGGGTATATGTAAGATGTGAGGAGTACATCAGGGTATATGTAATATGTGAGGAGTACATCAGGGTATATGTAATCTGTGAGGACTACATCAGGGTATATGTAATATGTGAGGAGTACATCAGGGTATATGTAATCTGAGGAGTACATCAGGGTATATGTAATATGTGAGGAGTACATCAGAGTATATGTAATCAATGAGGAGTACATCAAGATATATGTAATCTGTGTGGAGTACATCAGGGTATATGTAATCTGTGAGGAGTACATCAGGGTATATGTAATCTGTGAGGAGTACATCAGTGTATATGTAATCTGTGAGGAGTACATCAGGGTTTATGTAATATGTGAGGAGTACATCAGGGTATATGTAAGGAGTACATCAGGATATATGCAATCTGTGAGGAGTACATCAGGATATATGTAATCTGTGAGGAGTACATCAGGGTATATGTAAGCTGTGAGGAGTACATTAGGGTATATGTAAATTGTGAGGAGTACATCAGGGTATATGTAATCTGTGAGTAGTACATCAGGGTATATGTAATCTGTGAGGAGTACATCAGGATATATGTAATCTGTGTGGAGTACATCAGGGTATATGTAATCTGTGAGGAGTACATCAGGGTATATGTAATCTGTGAGGAGTACATCAGTGTATATGTAATCTGTGAGGAGTACATCAGGGTATATGTAATATGTGAGGAGTAAATCAGGGTATATGTAAGGAGTACATCAGGATATATGCAATCTGTGAGGAGTACATCAGGATATATGTAATCTTTGCGGAGTACATCAGGGTATATGTAAGCTGTGAGGAGTACATCAGGGTATATGTAATCTGTGAGGAGTACATCAGGGTATATGTAATCTGTGAGGAGTACATCAGGGTATATGTAATATGTGAGGAGTACATCAGGGTATATGTAATCTGAGGAGTACATCAGGGTATATGTAATATGTGAGGAGTACATCAGAGTATATGTAATCAATGAGGAGTACATCAGGATATATGTAATCTGTGTGGAGTACATCAGGGTATATGTAATCTGTGAGGAGTACATCAAGGTATATGTAATCTGTGAGGAGTACATCAGTGTATATGTAATCTGTGAGGAGTACATCAGGGTATATGTAATATGTGAGGAGTAAATCAGGGTATATGTAAGGAGTACATCAGGATATATGCAATCTGTGAGTAGTACATCAGGATATATGTAATCTGTGAGGAGTACATCAGGGTATATGTAAGCTGGGAGGAGTACATCAGGGTATATGTAAATTGTGAGGAGTACATCAGGGTATATGTAATCTGTGAGTAGTACATCAGGGTATATGTAATCTGTGAGGAGTACATCAGGGTATATGTAATCTGTGAGGAGTACATCAGGGTATATGTAAGATGTGAGGAGTACATCAGGGTATATGTAATATGTGAGGAGTACATCAGGGTATATGTAATATGTGAGGAGTACATCAGGATATATGTAAACTGTGAGGAGTACATCAGGATATATGTAATCTGTGAGGAGTACATCAGGATATATGTAATATGTGAGGAGTACATCAGGGTATATGTAATATGTGAGGAGTACATCAGGGTATATGTAATATGTGAGGAGTACATCAAGGTATATGTAATATGTGAGGAGTACATCAGGGTATATGTAATATGTGAGGAGTACATCAAGGTATATGTAATCTGTGAGGAGTACATCAGGATATATGTAATATGTGAGGAGTACATCAGGATATATGTAAACTGTGAGGAGTACATCAGGATATATGTAATCTGTGAGGAGTACATCAGGATATATGTAATATGTGAGGAGTACATCAGGATATATGTAATATGTGAGGAGTACATCAGGGTATATGTAATATGTGAGGAGTACATCAGGGTATATGTAATATGTGAGGAGTACATCAAGGTATATGTAATATGTGAGGAGTACATCAGGGTATATGTAATATGTGAGGAGTACATCAAGGTATATGTAATCTGTGAGGAGTACATCAGGATATATGTAATATGTGAGGAGTACATCAGGGTATATGTAATATGTGAGGAGTACATCAGGGTATATGTAAGGAGTACATCAGGATATATGCAATCTGTGAGTAGTACATCAGGATATATGTAATCTGTGAGGAGTACATCAGGGTATATGTAAGCTGGGAGGAGTATATCAGGGTATATGTAAATTGTGAGGAGTACATCAGGGTATATGTAATCTGTGAGTAGTACATCAGGGTATATGTAATCTGTGAGGAGTACATCAGGGTATATGTAATCTGTGAGGAGTACATCAGGGTATATGTAAGATGTGAGGAGTACATCAGGGTATATGTAATATGTGAGGAGTACATCAGGGTATATGTAATATGTGAGGAGTACATCAGGATATATGTAAACTGTGAGGAGTACATCAGGATATATGTAATCTGTGAGGAGTACATCAGGATATATGTAATATGTGAGGAGTACATCAGGGTATATGTAATATGTGAGGAGTACATCAGGGTATATGTAATATGTGAGGAGTACATCAAGGTATATGTAATATGTGAGGAGTACATCAGGGTATATGTAATATGTGAGGAGTACATCAAGGTATATGTAATCTGTGAGGAGTACATCAGGATATATGTAATATGTGAGGAGTACATCAGGGTATATGTAATATGTGAGGAGTACATCAGTGTATATGTAATCTGTGAGGAGTACATCAGGGTATATGTAATATGTGAGGAGTACATCAGGGTATATGTAAGGAGTACATCAGGATATATGCAATCTGTGAGGAGTACATCAGGATATATGTAATCTGTGAGGAGTACATCAGGGTATATGTAAACTGTGAGGAGTACATCAGGATATATGTAATCTGTGAGGAGTACATCAGGATATATGTAATCTGTGAGGAGTACATCAGGGTATATGTAAGCTGGGTTGAGTACATCAGGGTATATGTAAGCTGTGAGGAGTACATCAGGGTATATGTAAGCTGTGAGGAGTACATCAGGGTATATGTAAGCTGTGAGGAGTACATCGGGGTATATGTAAGGTGTGAGGAGTACATCAGGGTATATGTAATCTGTGAGGAGTACATCAGGGTATATGTAATTTGTGTGGAGTACATCAGGGTATATGTAAGATGTGAGGAGTACATCAGGGTATATGTAATATGTGAGGAGTACATCAGGGTATATGTAATATGTGAGGAGTACATCAGGGTATATGTAATCTGTGAGGAGTACATCAGGGTATATGTAATATGTGAGGAGTACATCAGGGTATATGTAATATGTGAGGAGTACATCAAGGTATATGTAATATGTGAGGAGTACATCAGGGTATATGTAATATGTGAGGAGTACATCAAGGTATATGTAATCTGTGAGGAGTACATCAGGATATATGTAATATGTGAGGAGTACATCAGGGTATATGTAATATGTGAGGAGTACATCAGTGTATATGTAATCTGAGGAGTACATCAGGGTATATGTAATATGTGAGGAGTACATCAGGGTATATGTAAGGAGTACATCAGGATATATGTAATCTGTGAGTAGTACATCAGGGTATATGTAATCTGTGAAGAGTACATCAGGGTATATGTAAACTGTGAGGAGTACATCAGGATATATGTAATCTGTGAGGAGTACATCAGGGTATATGTAATATGTGAGGAGTACATCAGGGTATATGTAATCTGTGAGGAGTACATCAGGGTATATGTAATATGTGAGGAGTACATCAGGGTATATGTAATCTGAGGAGTACATCAGGGTATATGTAATATGTGAGGAGTACATCAGAGTATATGTAATCAATGAGGAGTACATCAGGATATATGTAATCTGTGTGGAGTACATCAGGGTATATGTAATCTGTGAGGAGTACATCAGGGTATATGTAATCTGTGAGGAGTACATCAGTGTATATGTAATCTGTGAGGAGTACATCAGGATATATGTAATATGTGAGGAGTACATCAGGGTATATGTAATATGTGAGGAGTACATCAGGGTATATGTAATCTGTGAGGAGTACATCAGGGTATATGTAATCTGTGAGGAGTACATCAGGGTATATGTAATATGTGAGGAGTACATCAGGGTATATGGAATATGTGAGGAGTACATCAGGGTATATGTAATCTGTGAGGAGTACATCAGGGTATATGTAATATGTGAGGAGTACATCAGGATATATGTAAACTGTGAGGAGTACATCAGGGTATATGTAATCTGTGAGGAGTACATCAGGGTATATGTAATCTGAGCGGGGTACATCAGGGTATATGTAATCTGTGAGGAGTACATCAGGGTATATGTAATCTGTGCGGAGTACATCAGGGTATATGTAATCTGTGAGGAGTACATCAGGATATATGTAAACTATGCGGAGTACATCAGGGCATATGTAATCACTTTGCGGGGCCGTCGATTGTGTTCTAACCACTTAGAAGCCGCAAACGCTATTGAACGCGGCTTCTAAGGAGTTAATCGGCGGGGACCCTGGGGAAGGAGATGTGACAACTGCTGTTTGTGACAGCAGTTGTCATTGCTCACAGATGGGATGGGGGCGGAATGGCAGTTTTTACCAGGACGTACTATTACTTAAATAGCGAGATCTCGCTATAAATCACAGGTTACAGGGAGATTACGCTTGCTCTGCTGTAAGTACCACAGATACGTTAACGAAGTGTCGGGATTGTGAATAGACATCCCTTCCTGGCTGGGCTGTCTAAACAGGCTATGTTCACACGGAGTATTTTGGGGGAGGAATATCTGCCTCAAAATTCCGTTTGGAACTTTGAGGCAGATATTCCTCTCCCTGCACGCCGATTTTCGCGGCGATTATCGCGCCATTTTTCGCCCGCGGCCATTGAGCGCCGCGGGCATAAAACAGCGAGAAATACGCTTTCTCCTGCCTCCCATTGAAGTCAATGGGAGGTCAGAGGCGGAAGCGCCCGAAGATAGGGCATGTCGCTTCTTTTTCCCGCGAGGCAGTTTTACTGCTCGCGGGAAAAAGACGTTGACGCCTCCCATTGAAATCAATGGGAGGCGTTCTCGGGCCGTTTTTGACGAGTTTTGCGACGCGGTTTCTGCGTAAAAAAACTCGGCAAAATACCCCGTGTGAACATAGCCTAAGACAGCACATAGTGAACAACGCAGTGTTAGGGTATGTTCACACGGCAGTGTCCGTAACGGCTGAAATTACGGGGCTGTTTTCAGGAGAAAACAGCTCCGTAATTTCAGCCGACATGGCATGTTGAGGCGCTTTTTCGCGGCGTCAATTACGGACGTAAATGAAGCTGTTTTTCCATGGAGTCAATGGAAAACGGCTTCATTTACGTCTGAAGAAGTGACAGGCACTTCTTTGACGCGGGCGTCTATTTACACGCCATCTTTTGACAGCGACGCGTAAATTTACGCCTCGTGGGAATAGACCAACGTAAAACCCATTGCTTTCAATGGGCAGATGTTTGCCGATGCTATCGAGCCGCATTTTCGGATGTAAATCGAGGCGGAAAACGCCCGAATTACGTCCGTAAATAAGCTGTGTGAACATACCCTTACTATGCGGTGACTAAATGAATGGAGAGAAGTGCATGATGCTGATTGGTCACTGATTGGTCAGCGTCATACACTCCTCTTTACAATGCCCACTTGGTCTAATGGAAATACACGCCCAGTTGGGCATTAAGAAACTCATTAGCATAAAGCTAAAATCGCTCCTAACGTGGTAAATATAGAACGTTTTTCTAAATAAAAAGCATTACTGTCACCGACATTACAGCGCCGATCACATCATGTAGGAGATAGGGCACTTATAATGTGGTGACAGAGCCTCTTTACTTATATAGGAGATAGGGCACTTATAATGTGGTGACAGAGTCTCTTTACTTATATAGGAGATAGGGCACTTATAATGTGGTGACAGCCTCTTTACTTATATAGGAGATAGGACACTTATAATGTGGTGACAGAGCCTCTTTACTTATATAGGAGATAGGGCACTTATAATGTGGTGACAGCCTCTTTACTTATATAGGAGATAGGGCACTTATAATGTGGTGACAGAGCCTCTTTACTTATATAGGAGATAGGACACTTATAATGTGGTGACAGAGTCTCTTTACTTATATAGGAGATAGGACACTTATAATGTGGTGACAGAGCCTCTTTACTTATATAGGAGATAGGACACTTATAATGTGGTGACAGAGCCTCTTTACTTATATAGGAGATAGGGCACTTATAATGTGGTGACAGAGCCTCTTTACTTATATAGGAGATAGGACACTTATAATGTGGTGACAGAGCCTCTTTACTTATATAGGAGATAGGGCACTTATAATGTGGTGACAGCCTCTTTACTTATATAGGAGATAGGACACTTATAATGTGGTGACAGAGCCTCTTTACTTATATAGGAGATAGGGCACTTATAATGTGGTGACAGAGCCTCTTTACTTATATAGGAGATAGGACACTTATAATGTGGTGACAGCCTCTTTACTTATATAGGAGATAGGGCACTTATAATGTGGAGACAGAGCCTCTTTACTTATATAGGAGATAGGGCACTTATAATGTAGTGACAGAGCCTCTTTACTTATATAGGAGATAGGACACTTATAATGAGGTGACAGAGCCTCTTTACTTATATAGGAGATAGGACACTTATAATGTGGTGACAGAGTCTCTTTACTTATATAGGAGATAGGGCACTTATAATGTGGTGACAGAGTCTCATTACTTATATAGGAGATAGGGCACTTATAATGTGGTGACAGAGTCTCTTTACTTATATAGGAGATAGGGCACTTATAATGTGGTGACAGAGTCTCATTACTTATATAGGAGATAGGGCACTTATAATGTGGTGACAGCCTCTTTACTTATATAGGAGATAGGACACTTATAATGTGGTGACAGAGCCTCTTTACTTATATAGGAGATAGGACACTTATAATGTGGTGACAGAGTCTCTTTACTTATATAGGAGATAGGACACTTATAATGTGGTGACAGAGTCTCTTTACTTATATAGGAGATAGGACACTTATAATGTGGTGACAGAGCCTCTTTACTTATATAGGAGATAGGACACTTGTAATGTGTTGACAGAGCCTCTTTACTTATATAGGAGATAGGACACTTATAATGTGGTGACAGAGCCTCTTTACTTATATAGGAGATAGGACAGTTATAATGTGGTGACAGGCTCTTTACTTATATAGGAGATAGGACACTTATAATGTGGTGACAGAGCCTCTTTACTTATATAGGAGATAGGACACTTATAATGTGGTGACAGAGCCTCTTTACTTATATAGGAGATAGGGCACTTATAATGTGGTGACAGCCTCTTTACTTATATAGGAGATAGGACACTTATAATGTGGTGACAGAGTCTCTTTACTTATATAGGAGATAGGACACTTATAATGTGGTGACAGAGCCTCTTTACTTATATAGGAGATAGGTCACTTATAATGTGGTGACAGAGCCTCTTTACTTATATAGGAGATAGGGCACTTATAATGTGGTGACAGAGCCTCTTTACTTATATAGGAGATAGGACACTTATAATGTGGTGACAGAGCCTCTTTACTTATATAGGAGATAGGGCACTTATAATGTGGTGACAGAGCCTCTTTACTTATATAGGAGATAGGACACTTATAATGTGGTGACAGAGCCTCTTTACTTATATAGGAGATAGGACACTTCTAATGTGGTGACAGAGCCTCTTTACTTATATAGGAGATAGGGCACTTATAATGTGGTGACAGAGCCTCTTTACTTATATAGGAGATAGGGCACTTATAATGTGGTGACAGAGCCTCTTTACTTATATAGGAGATAGGACACTTATAATGTGGTGACAGAGTCTCTTTACTTATATAGGAGATAGGGCACTTATAATGTGGTGACAGAGCCTCTTTACTTATATAGGAGATAGGGCACTTATAATGTGGTGACAGAGCCTCTTTACTTATATAGGAGATAGGGCACTTATAATGTGGAGACAGAGTCTCTTTACTTATATAGGAGATAGGACACTTATAATGTGGTGACAGAGCCTCTTTACTTATATAGGAGATAGGACACTTATAATGTGGTGACAGAGTCTCTTTACTTATATAGGAGATAGGGCACTTATAATGTGGTGACAAAGCCTCTTTACTTATATAGGAGATAGGACACTTATAATGTGGTGACAGTCTCTTTACTTATATAGGAGATAGGGCACTTATAATGTGGTGACAGAGCCTCTTTACTTATATAGGAGATAGGACACTTATAATGTGGTGACAAAGCCTCTTTACTTATATAGGAGATAGGGCACTTATAATGTGGTGACAGAGTCTCATTACTTATATAGGAGATAGGGCACTTATAATGTGGTGACAGAGTCTCTTTACTTATATAGGAGATAGGACACTTATAATGTGGTGACAGAGCCTCTTTACTTATATAGGAGATAGGACACTTATAATGTGGTGACAGAGTCTCTTTACTTATATAGGAGATAGGACACTTATAATGTGGTGACAGAGCCTCTTTACTTATATAGGAGATAGGACACTTATAATGTGGTGACAGAGTCTCATTACTTATATAGGAGATAGGGCACTTATAATGTGGAGACAGAGCCTCTTTACTTATATAGGAGATAGGGCACTTATAATGTGGTGACAGAGCTTCTTTACTTATATAGGAGATAGGACACTTATAATGTGGTGACAGAGTCTCTTTACTTATATAGGAGATAGGGCACTTATAATGAGGTGACAGAGTCTCATTACTTATATAGGAGATAGGACACTTATAATGTGGTGACAGAGCCTCTTTACTTATATAGGAGATAGGGCACTTATAATGTGGTGACAGAGCCTCTTTACTTATATAGGAGATAGGACACTTATAATGTGGTGACAGAGCCTCTTTACTTATATAGGAGATAGGACACTTATAATGTGGTGACAGAGTCTCTTTACTTATATAGGAGATAGGACACTTATAATGTGGTGACAGAGCCTCTTTACTTATATGGGAGATAGGACACTTATAATGTGGTGACAGAGCCTCTTTACTTATATAGGAGATAGGACACTTATAATGTGGTGACAGAGTCTCTTTACTTATATAGGAGATAGGACACATATAATGTGGTGACAGAGTCTCTTTACTTATATAGGAGATAGGACACTTATAATGTGGTGACAGAGTCTCTTTACTTATATAGGAGATAGGACACTTATAATGTGGTGACAGAGCCTCTTTAGCCTCTTTACTTATATAGGAGATAGGGCACTTATAATGTGGTGACAGAGCCTCTTTACTTATATAGGAGATAGGACACTTATAATGTGGTGACAGAGCCTCTTTACTTATATAGGAGATAGGACACTTATAATGTGGTGACAGAGCCTCTTTACTTATATGGGAGATAGGACACTTATAATGTGGTGACAGAGCCTCTTTACTTATATAGGAGATAGGACACTTATAATGTGGTGACAGAGCCTCTTTACTTATATGGGAGATAGGACACTTATAATGTGGTGACAGAGTCTCTTTACTAATATGGGAGATAGGGCACTTATAATGTGGTGACAGCCTCTTTACTTATATAGGAGATAGGACACTTATAATGTGGTGACAGAGCCTCTTTACTTATATAGGAGATAGGACACTTATAATGTGGTGACAGAGTCTCTTTACTTATATAGGAGATAGGGCACTTATAATGTGGTGACAGAGCCTCTTTACTTATATAGGAGATAGGACACTTATAATGTGGTGACAGAGCCTCTTTACTTATATAGGAGATAGGACACTTATAATGTGGTGACAGAGCCTCTTTACTTATATAGGAGATAGGACACTTATCATGTGGTGACAGAGTCTCTTTACTTATATAGGAGATAGGACACTTATAATGTGGTGACAGAGCCTCTTTACTTATATGGGAGATAGGACACTTATAATGTGGTGACAGAGCCTCTTTACTTATATAGGAGATAGGACACTTATAATGTGGTGACAGTCTCTTTACTTATATAGGAGATAGGGCACTTATCATGTGGTGACAGAGTCTCTTTACTTATATAGGAGATAGGACACTTATAATGTGGTGACAGAGCCTCTTTACTTATATAGGAGATAGGACACTTATAATGTGGTGACAGTCTCTTTACTTATATAGGAGATAGGGCACTTATCATGTGGTGACAGAGTCTCTTTACTTATATAGGAGATAGGACACTTATAATGTGGTGACAGAGCCTCTTTACTTATATAGGAGATAGGACACTTATAATGTGGTGACAGAGCCTCTTTACTTATATAGGAGATAGGACACTTATAATGTGGTGACAGAGCCTCTTTACTTATATAGGAGATAGGCCACTTATAATGTGGTGACAGAGTCTCATTACTTATATAGGAGATAGGACACTTATAATGTGGTGACAGAGCCTTTTTACTTATATAGGAGATAGGCCACTTATAATGTGGTGACAGAGTCTCTTTACTTATATAGGAGATAGGACACATATAATGTGGTGACAGAGCCTCTTTACTTATATAGGAGATAGGGCACTTATAATGTGGTGACAGAGCCTCTTTACTTATATAGGAGATAGGGCACTTATAATGTGGTGACAGAGTCTCATTACTTATATAGGAGATAGGACACTTATAATGTGGTGACAGCCTCTTTACTTATATAGGAGATAGGACACTTATAATGTGGTAACAGAGCCTCTTTACTTATATAGGAGATAGGACACTTATAATGTGGTGACAGAGCCTCTTTACTTATATAGGAGATAGGACACTTATAATGTGGTGACAGAGCCTCTTTACTTATATAGGAGATAGGGCACTTATAATGTGGTGACAGAGTCTCATTACTTATATAGGAGATAGGACACTTATAATGTGGAGACAGAGCCTCTTTACTTATATAGGAGATAGGGCACTTATAATGTGGTGACAGAGTCTCATTACTTATATAGGAGATAGGACACTTATAATGTGGTGACAGAGCCTCTTTACTTATATAGGAGATAGGACACTTATAATGTGGTGACAGAGTCTCATTACTTATATAGGAGATAGGGCACTTATAATGTGGAGACAGAGCCTCTTTACTTATATAGGAGATAGGGCACTTATAATGTGGTGACAGAGCCTCTTTACTTATATAGGAGATAGGACACTTATAATGAGGTGACAGAGCCTCTTTACTTATATAGGAGATAGGACACTTATAATGAGGTGACAGAGCCTCTTTACTTATATAGGAGATAGGACACTTATAATGTGGTGACAGAGTCTCTTTACTTATATAGGAGATAGGACACTTATAATGTGGTGACAGAGCCTCTTTACTTATATAGGAGATAGGGCACTTATAATGTGGTGACAGAGTCTCTTTACTTATATAGGAGATAGGGCACTTATAATGTGGTAACAGAGCCTCTTTACTTATATAGGAGATAGGACACTTATAATGTGGTGACAGAGCCTCTTTACTTATATAGGAGATAGGGCACTTATAATGTGGTGACAGAGCCTCTTTACTTATATAGGAGATAGGACACTTATAATGTGGTGACAGAGCCTCTTTACTTATATAGGAGATAGGGCACTTATAATGTGGTGACAGAGCCTCTTTACTTATATAGGAGATAGGACACTTATAATGTGGTGACAGAGCCTCTTTACTTATATAGGAGATAGGACACTTATAATGTGGTGACAGAGTCTCTTTACTTATATAGGAGATAGGACACTTATAATGTGGTGACAGAGCCTCTTTACTTATATATTAGATAGGGCACTTATAATGTGGTGACAGAGTCTCTTTACTTATATAGGAGATAGGACACTTATAATGTGGTGACAGAGCCTCTTTACTTATATGGGAGATAGGACACTTATAATGTGGTGACAGAGCCTCTTTACTTATATAGGAGATAGGACACTTATAATGTGGTGACAGAGTCTCTTTACTTATATAGGAGATAGGGCACTTATAATGTGGTGACAGCCTCTTTACTTATATAGGAGATAGGGCACTTATAATGTGGTAACAGTCTCTTTACTTATATAGGAGATAGGGCACTTATAATGTGGTGACAGAGCCTCTTTACTTATATAGGAGATAGGGCACTTATAATGTGGTGACAGAGCCTCTTTACTTATATGGGAGATAGGACACTTATAATGTGGTGACAGAGCCTCTTTACTTATATAGGAGATAGGACACTTATAATGTGGAGACAGAGTCTCTTTACTAATATAGGAGATAGGGCACTTATAATGTGGTGACAGAGCCTCTTTACTTATATAGGAGATAGGGCACTTATAATGTGGTGACAGAGTCTCTTTACTAATATAGGAGATAGGGCACTTATAATGTGGAGACAGAGTCTCTTTACTAATATAGGAGATAGGGCACTTATAATGTGGTGACAGTCTCTTTACTTATATAGGAGATAGGACACTTATAATGTGGTGACAGTCTCTTTACTTATATAGGAGATAGGACACTTATAATGTGGTGACAGAGCCTCTTTACTTATATAGGAGATAGGGCACTTATAATGTGGTGACAGAGCCTCTTTACTTATATAGGAGATAGGACACTTATAATGTGGAGACAGAGCCTCTTTACTTATATAGGAGATAGGACACTTATAATGTGGTGACAGAGTCTCTTTACTAATATAGGAGATAGGGCACTTATAATGTGGTGACAGTCTCTTTACTTATATAGGAGATAGGACACTTATAATGTGGTGACAGTCTCTTTACTTATATAGGAGATAGGGCACTTATAATGTGGTGACAGCCTCTTTACTTATATAGGAGATAGGGCACTTATAATGTGGAGACAGAGCCTCTTTACTTATATAGGAGATAGGACACTTATAATGTGGTGACAGAGTCTCTTTACTTATATAGGAGATAGGGCACTTATAATGTGGTGACAGAGTCTCTTTACTTATATAGGAGATAGGGCACTTATAATGTGGTGACAGAGTCTCTTTACTTATATAGGAGATAGGGCACTTATAATGTGGTGACAGAGTCTCTTTACTTATATAGGAGATAGGGCACTTATAATGTGGTGACAGAGTCTCTTTACTTATATAGGAGATAGGGCACTTATAATATGGTGACAGAGCCTCATTACTTATATAGGAGATAGGGCACTTATAATGTGGTGACAGAGCCTCTTTACTTATATAGGAGATAGGGCACTTATAATGTGGTGACAGAGTCTCTTTACTTATATAGGAGATAGGACACTTATAATGTGGTGACAGAGCCTCTTTACTTATATGGGAGATAGGACACTTATAATGTGGTGACAGCCTCTTTATTTATATAGGAGATAGGACACTTATAATGTGGTGACAGTCTCTTTACTTATATAGGAGATAGGGCTCTTATCATGTGGTGACAGAGTCTCTTTACTTATATAGGAGATAGGACACTTATAATGTGGTGACAGAGTCTCATTACTTATATAGGAGATAGGACACTTATAATGTGGTGACAGAGCCTCTTTACTTATATGGGAGATAGGACACTTATAATGTGGTGACAGCCTCTTTATTTATATAGGAGATAGGACACTTATAATGTGGTGACAGTCTCTTTACTTATATAGGAGATAGGGCACTTATCATGTGGTGACAGAGTCTCTTTACTTATATAGGAGATAGGGCACTTATAATGTGGTGACAGAGCCTCTTTACTTATAGGAGATAGGGCACTTATAATGCGGTGACAGAGCCTCTTTACTTATATAGGAGATAGGACACTTATAATGTGGTGACAGAGTCTCTTTACTTATATAGGAGATAGGGCACTTATAATGTGGTGACAGAGCCTCTTTACTTATATAGGAGATAGCGCACTTATAATGTGGTGACAGAGTCTCTTTACCTATATAGGAGATAGGACACTTATAATGTGGTGACAGAGCCTCTTTACTTATATAGGAGATAGGACACTTATAATGTGGTGACAGAGCCTCTTTACTTATATAGGAGATAGGACACTTATAATGTGGTGACAGAGCCTCTTTACTTATATAGGATATAGGGCATTTATAATGTGGTGACAGCCTCTTTACTTATATAGGAGATAGGGCACTTATAATGTGGTGACAGAGCCTCTTTACTTATATAGGAGATAGGACACTTATAATGTGGTGACAGAGCCTCTTTACTTATATAGGAGATAGGACACTTATAATGTGGTGACAGAGCCTCTTTACTTATATAGGAGATAGGGCACTTATAATGTGGTGACAGCCTCTTTACTTATATAAGAGATAGGACACTTATAATGTGGTGACAGAGTCTCTTTACTTATATAGGAGATAGGACACTTATAATGTGGTGACAGAGCCTCTTTACTTATATAGGAGATAGGGCACTTATAATGTGGTGACAGCCTCTTTACTTATATAAGAGATAGGACACTTATAATGTGGTGACAGAGCCTCTTTACTTATATAGGAGATAGGGCACTTATAATGTGGTGACAGAGCCTCTTTACTTATATAGGAGATAGGGCACTTATAATGTGGTGACAGAGCCTCTTTACTTATATAGGAGATAGGACACTTATAATGTGGTGACAGAGTCTCTTTACTTATATAGGAGATAGGACACTTATAATGTGGTGACAGAGCCTCTTTACTTATATAGGAGATAGGACACTTATAATGTGGTGACAGAGTCTCTTTACTTATATAGGAGATAGGGCACTTATAATGTGGTGACAGTCTCTTTACTTATATAGGAGATAGGACACTTATAATGTGGGGACAGAGCCTCCTTACTTATATAGGAGATAGGACACTTATAATGTGGTGACAGAGCCTCTTTACTTATATAGGAGATAGGGCACTTATAATGAGGTGACAGAGCCTCTTTACTTATATAGGAGATAGGGCACTTATAATGTGGTGACAGAGTCTCTTTACTTATATAGGAGATAGGGCACTTATAATGTGGTGACAGAGTCTCTTTACTTATATAGGAGATAGGGCACTTATAATGTAGTGACAGCCTCTTTACTTATATAGGAGATAGGACACTTATAATGTGGTGACAGAGCCTCTTTACTTATATAGGAGATAGGGCACTTATAATGTGGAGACAGAGCCTCTTTACTTATATAGGAGATAGGGCACTTATAATGTGGTGACAGAGTCTCTTTACTTATATAGGAGATAGGGCACTTATAATGTGGTGACAGAGCCTCTTTACTTATATAGGAGATAGGACACTTATAATGTGGTGACAGAGCCTCTTTACTTATATAGGAGATAGGACACTTATAATGTGGTGACAGAGTCTCTTTACTTATATAGGAGATAGGACACTTATAATGTGGTGACAGCCTCTTTACTTATATAGGAGATAGGACACTTATAATGTGGAGACAGAGCCTCTTTACTTATATAGGAGATAGGGCACTTATAATGTGGTGACAACCTCTTTACTTATATAGGAGATAGGGCACTTATAATGTGGTGACAGAGCCTCTTTACTTATATAGGAGACAGGGCATTTTTTAATGTGGTGACAGAGCCTCTTTACTTATATAGGAGATAGGACACTTATAATGTGGTGACAGAGCCTCTTTACTTATATAGGAGATAGGACACTTATAATGTGGTGACAGCCTCTTTACTTATATAGGAGATAGGGCACTTATAATGGCGTCCGGCTATGCCATCGACGGAAGCCTAGTGGGTCCTGACGAAGTCAGGACCCACTATTCTTGCTGTCAGTGAGTAGCTGACCACTCCAATACACTGCACTACGCATGTAGTGCAGTGTATTAGAATAGCGATCAGGGCCTCCTGCCCTCAAGTCCCCTAGTGGGACAAAGTAATAAAGTAAAAAAAAGATGTGTAAAAATAAGAAAATAAAAGTTTTAAAAGTATTAAAAGTAAAAATCCCCCCTTTTCCCTTATCAGTCCTTTATTATTAATAAAAATATATAAACAAACAAATAAACTATACATAATTGGTATCGCCGCGTCCGTAACGGCCTGAACTACAAAATTATTTAGTTATTTATCCCGCGCGGTGAACGCCGTAAAAGAAAATAATAATAGACCGTACCACAATCACAATTGTTTGGTCACTTCACATCCCAAAAAATGGAATAAAAAGAGATCAAAAAGTCGCATGTACCTAAAAATGCTCCTGATCGAAACTACAGTTCGTTACGCAAAAAATAAGTCCTCGCATGGCTTTCTTGATGGAAAAATAAAAAAGTTCTGGCTCTTAGAATAAGGTAACACAAAAAGTGAATGATTTTTTCCAAAACGTATTTTATTGTGCAAACGCCATAAGACATAAAAAAAACTATAAACATCTGGTATCGCCGTAATCGTATCGCCCCGCAGAATAAAGTGAATGTCATTTATAGCGCACGGTGAACGCTGTAAAAAAAATAGAATAAAAACTGATCAAAAAGTCGCATGCACCCCATGAAAACTGCAATGAATTCCTCAAGGGGTCTAGTTTCCAAAATGGGGTCACTTTTGGGGGGTTTCCACTGTTTTGGCACCACAAGACCTCTTCAAACCGGACATGGTGCCTAACAAAAAGGAGGCTTCAAAATCCACTAGGTCTTCCTTTGCTTCGGAGGCCGATGCTTCAGTCCATTACCGCACTAGAGCCACATGTGGGATATTTCTCAAAACTGCAGAATCTGGGCAATACATTTTGAGTTGCGTTTCTCTGGTAAAACCTTTTGTGTTATAGAAAAAAAATTGCATAAAAAGGATTTTCTGACAAAAATAAATATGTAAATTTCACCTCTACTTTGCTCTAAATTCCTGTGAAACACCTAAAGGGTTCATAAACTTTCTAAATGCTGTTGTGAATACTTTGAGGGGTCTAGTTTCTAAAATGGGGTGTTTCATAGGGGTGTCTAATATATGGGCCCCTCAAAGCAACTTCAGAAATGAAGTGGAACCTAAAAAAAAAAAAAAAATGAGGCAATAATTTGCTTCTCCTGATGAGCATGGCCTACTCCAAGACGAACCCAGTTTTGCCCGTTTGTATAAACGGAGACCCCTATTAGACCGTGTCAGTGTCCGGTTTTCCCAAGCATACACCACCGAGACGTTTATTTCTATTGAGGAGTCCTTGGTACATTTTAAAGGGAGGCTTCAATTCCGCGAGTACCTGCCGAGTAAGAAGGCAAGGTATGGCGTGAAGATGTATAAGCGGTGCGAGAGTGCATCAGGGTATACCTACAAATTTAGGATATATGAAGGGAAGGACACCAGTATTCAGCCCCCAGAATGCCCTCCCCCCCCTTACTGGGAGTTAATGCAAAAATTGTGTGGGATTTGGTGCACCCACTGCTAGACCAGGGTTACCACCTCTACCTGGATAATTTTTATACCAGCGTCCCTCTCTTCAACTGCCTCGCTTCCAGAAGTCATGCGGCACCGCTAGAAGAAATCTGAGAGGCCTCCCTAAGACTCTGCTTGGGCAAACACTCAGAGGGGGTGAGAGCAGGGCACAATCTAGCAGCAACATATTGTGTGTCAAGTACAAGGACAAGAGAGATGTCACACCAGTACCCATGTACCTGTACGAGGTACCAGTACAAAGACCCCTAAACCAGACTGCATCCTGGACTACAGTAGGTACATGGGAGTGGTGGACTTGTTAGATCAAGCCCTGAAGCCCTACAGCGCCATGCGGTGTGGTATAAGAAGCTGGCCGTGCACATCATACAGATGGCATTGTACAATGTGTACGTGTTACGTCGATGTACAGGCCAGAGGGGAACTTTCCTAAAATTTCAAGAGGTGGTTATCAAGAAACTAATTTTTAGGGACCAAGAAGGGGGGGGGCACCCAGTACTTCTGGAAGCATGGCCACACGCATCATACCAGGGCAACACTTTCCAGGAGAAGTTCCCCAAACTGGCAAGAAAGGAAAAAGTGAAAAGAGGTACAAAGTCTGCTATAAGAGGGGGATAAGGAAGGACACAATATATCAATGTGACACGTGTCCCGAAAAACTAAGGCTCCATATGAAAGAGTGCTTCAAAATTTATCATACATCCTGTAAAGGATTTGCCAGACACAGGTTCTGTGTCGACGCCCGTGGGCAATCAGTCTGCACCTGCTCCTATGTCTGTGAGACTGACTCCATCTTCCACCACTCAGGATGTCAGGCTTAGGAGTGGGAGAGCCTATCACAGCCTGGCCAGACGGAGCTAGTTCCCGCCCACTGTCTATTTATAGCTGCCTTTCCGTTCCTCCTTTGCCTGTGATTCTTCTATGCTTGTTTCCTGGCTTGCTGCTGCTGCTGCTTGTACTACTGATCCTCTGCTTGTTATTGACCTTCGCTTTCTGACAACTCTCCTGCTCAGCGTTTTGTACCTTGCTCACTCCTTGTTTGACTCGGCTCGTTCACCACTCTTGTTGCTCACGGTGTCTCCGTGGGCAGCTGCCCCGTTTCCCTATCTTCTGTGTACCCCTGTCTGTTTTGTCTGTCTTGCACTTACTGAGCGTAGGGACCGTCGCCCAGTTGTACCCTGTCGCTTAGGACGGGTCGTTGCAAGTAGGCAGGGACTGAGTGGCGGGTAGATTAGGGCTCACCTGTCTGTCTCCCTACCTTGTCATTACACATCCCTTGATTTTTAATCTACCCCAGTTACTTACCCTGATGCACTCCGCACAGCTTATCCCCCCTTTCCCCTCTGAGCCCTGCTGCATGCCCAGGCAGCTGATAACAGCCACATGTAGGGTATTGCCATACCCGTGGGAACACACATTACAGTTTATAGGGTGTATGTCTCCGGTCAAAATGCTCACTACACCTCTAAATGAATGCCTTAAGGGGTGTAGTTTTTAAAATGGGGTCACTTCTTGGAGGTTTCAACTGTACTGTTACCTCAGGGGCTTCTGCATACATGACTTCGCACCAGAAAATCCCCAGTAGGCCAAATGGTGGTCCTTTCCTTCTGAGCCCTCCCATGGTCCCAAACGTCAGTTTATCACCACAAATTGGGCATTGCCGCACTCAGGACAAATTGGGCAACAAAATGGGGTATTTTATTTCTTGTGAAAATAAGAAATTTTCAGCCAAAACTACATATTATTGGAAAAAATAAATTTTGTTTGAATTCCCAGTCCAATTCAAATAAGTTCTGTGAAGAAACTATGGGGTCTAAATGGTCACATTACCCATCAATTAATTCCTTGAGGGGTGTAGTTTCCAAAATGGGGTCACTTCTGGTGGGTTTCCATTGCTTTGATACCTCTGGGGCTCTGCAAATGCGACATTGCACCCGAAAACCAATCCAGCAAAATCTGCACTCCAAAGAACACACAGCGCTCCTTCCCTTCTGAGGCCACCCATGGGCCCAAACGGCAGTTTATCACCACAAATGGGTTATTGCTGCACTCAGGACAAATTGGGCAACAAAATGGTGTATTTTGTTCCTTGTGAAAATAAGAAATGTTGATGAAAAATGACATCTTATTCACAGCCCAATTCAAATACGTGCTGTGTAAAAACTGTGGGGTCAAAATGGTAACAACAACCATAAATTAATTCCTTGAGGGGTGTAGTTTCCGAAATGGGGTCACTTCTGGTGGGTTTTCATTGCTTTGATATCTCTGGGGCTCTGCAAATGCGACATGGCACCCGAAAACCAATCCAGCAAAATCTGGACTCCAAAGAACAAATAGTGCTCCTTTCCTTCTAAGCCCCCCTATGGGCCCAAACGGCAGTTTAGCACCACAAATGGGGTATTGCTGCACTCAGGACAAATTGGGCAACAAAATGGAGTGTTTTATTTCTTGTGAAAATAAGAAATTTTTAGCTAAAACTACATATTATTGGAAAATATATATTTTTTTTAAATTCCCAGCCCAATTCAAATAAGTTCTGTGAAGAAACTATGGGGTCTTAATGGTCACAATACCCATCAATTAATTCCTTGAGGGGTGTAGTTTCCAAAATGGGGTCACTTCTGGTGGGTTTTCATTGCTTTGATACCTCTGGGGCTCTGCAAAAGCGACATGGCACCCGAAAACCAATCCAACAAAATCTGCACTCCAAAGAACACACAGCGCTCCTTCCCTTCTAAGGCCACCCATGGGCCCAAACGGCAGTTTATCACCACAAATGGGGTATTGCTGCACTCAGGACAAATTGGGCAACAAAATGGGGTATTTTGTTCCCTGTGAAAATAAGAAATTTTGATAAAAAATGACATCTTATTGGAAAAAATTAAATTTTTTTAATTTCATAGCCCAATTCAAATACGTGCTGTGTAAAAACTGTGGGGTCAAAATGGTAACAACAACCATAAATGAATTCCTTGAGGGGTTTAGTTTCCGAAATGGGGTCACTTTTTGGGGATTCCTACTGTTTTGGCACCTCAACACCTCTTCAAACCTGGCATGCTGCCTAAAATATATTCTAATAAAAAAGAGGCCTCAAAATGCACTAGGCGCTTCTTTGCTTCTGGGGCTTGTGTTTCAGTCCACGAGCGCACTAGAGACACATGTGGGACATTTCTAAAAACTGCAGAATCTGGCAAAAACATATTTAGTATTGTTTTTCTGGTAAAACCTTCTGTGTTACAGAATTTTTTTTTATACAATTGAAATTCAGCAAGAAAAATTTAATTTGCAAATTTCACCTCTACTTTTCTTGAATTTCTGTGAAATGCCTGAAGGGTTACATAGTTACATAGTTACATAGTTAGTACGGCTGAAAAAAGACACATGTCCATCAAGTCCAACCAAGGGAAGGGAAAAGGGAAGGAAAAATTTCTACACATAGGAGCTAATATTTTTTTGTTCTAGGAAATTATCTAACCCTTTTTTAAAGCCATCTACTGTCCCTGCTGTGACCAGCTCCTGCGGTAGGCTATTCCATAAATTCACCGTTCTTACTGTAAAGAAGCCTTGTCGCCTCTGCAGCTTGAACCTTTTTTTCTCCAGACGGAGGGCGTGCCCCCTTGTTTTTTGAGGGGGTTTTACAAGGAACAGGATATCACCATATTTTTTGTATGTGCCATTAATATATTTATATAAGTTAATCATGTCCCCCCTTAGTCGTCTTTTTTCAAGGCTAAATAGGTTTAATTCTTTCAATCTTTCCTCATAACTTAAATTCTCCATGCCCCTTATTAGCTTCGTTGCTCTTCTTTGTATTTTTTCCAACTCCAGGGCATCCTTTCTATGAACTGGAGCCCAGAACTGAACTGCATATTCTAGATGGGGCCTCACTAATGCTTTGTAAAGTGGCAATATTACATCTCTGTCCCGCGAGTCCATGCCTCTTTTAATACACGACAATATCTTGCTGGCCTTTGAAGCAGCTGATTGACACTGCATGCTGTTATTGAGTTTATGATTTACAAGAACACCCAGATCCTTCTCAACAAGTGAATCCGCCAGTGTAGCTCCCCCTAGGACATATGATGCATGCAGGTTGTTGCTACCCAGATGCATAACTTTACATTTATCTACATTAAACTTCATCTGCCAAGTGGACGCCCAAACACTTAGTTTGTTTAAATCTGCCTGTAATTCATGAACATCTTCCATAGTCTGAACTATATTACATAGCTTGGTGTCATCTGCAAAAATAGAAATAGTGCTATTAATCCCATCCTCTATATCATTAATAAATAAGTTGAATAATAGTGGTCCCAGCACTGAACCCTGGGGTACACCACTTATAACCGGTGACCATTCAGAGAAGGAATCATTGACCACAACTCTCTGGATACGGTCCTTGAGCCAATTCTCAATCCAATTACAAACTATATTTTCTAAACCTATAGTCCGTAATTTACCCATTAGGCGTCTATGGGGGACAGTGTCAAATGCCTTTGCAAAGTCCAAAAACACTAAATCCACAGCGGCCCCTCTGTCTAGACTTCTGCTTACCTCTTCATAAAAACAGATTAGGTTAGTTTGACAACTTCTGTCCTTAGTAAAACCATGCTGGCTGTCACTTATAATGCTATTTATTGTCACATAATCCTGTATATAGTCCCTCAATAGCCCCTCAAACATTTTCCCCACGATGGATGTTAAGCTTACTGGTCTATAATTACCCGGGGAAGACCTAGAGCCCTTTTTGAAAATAGGCACCACATTTGCCCTGCGCCAGTCCCTTGGCACTATACCAGTCACTAGAGATTCTCTGAATATTATGAAAAGGGGGACAGAAATAACTGAACTAAGCTCTTTAAGAATTCTAGGGTGTAACCCATCTGGTCCCGGAGCCTTGTGCACATGTATTTTATTTAATTTAGCTTGGACCATCTCTACATTCATCCAATTCAGTATATCAGCCGATATATTAACAGCACTGGCACCGGCTACATCAGCTGCTCTTTCTTCAGTTGTATATACAGAGCTAAAGAACCCATTTAGTAACTCTGCCTTCTCTTGATCCCCTGTGATCAACTCCCCATTACCATTATCTAGGGGTCCTACATGTTCAGACCTTGGCTTTTTTGCATTTATATGCTTGAAGAATTTTTTAGGATTTGTTTTACTATCCTTGGCCACCTGCCTTTCATTTTGTATTTTTGCTAATTTTATTACATTTTTACAGATTTTATTAAGCTCTTTATATTTTACAAAGGCTACAGCTGTACCCTCAGATTTGTATTTTTTAAATGCCCTTTTTTTGTCATGTATTGCCCCTTTCACAGAAGGTGTAAGCCATGTGGGGTTTAATTTGAGTCGTTTATACTTATTACCTGTAGGAATAAATTTTGCACTATAATAACTCAAAGTAGATTTGAAAATCTCCCATTTATCATTTGTTCCATTATTTGACATTAGTTCTTCCCAGTCCATATCCTGAATTGCAGCCCTCATCCTGGGGAAATTGGCTTTCTTAAAATTAAATGTATTTGCCCTCCCAGCCTGCGTTTGTTTTTTACAGTATAGGTAAAATGTAACTATATTGTGATCACTGTTACCGAGGTTTTCACGAACATTGACATTCCCAACAAGATTTGCATTATTAGAAATGACCAGATCCAACAGAGCTTCACCTCTAGTCGGGTCTTCCACAAACTGGCCCATAAAATTTTCCTGCAACAGGTTGAGGAAATGTCTCCCCTTTGCAGTTGAAGCCGAACCATGACACCAATTAATATCCCGGAAATTAAAATCTCCCATTATCACTACAGTACCCGCCTGTGCAGCCCGCTCCATCTGTTTATATAGCTGAACTTCCATCTCCTCAGTTATATTGGGGGGTCTATAGATTACACCAAAAGTAATTTTTTCAGTGTTTACCTCCCTTTCTAGTTCCACCCACAAGGTTTCAACCTCCTCACAGTCTTCACCCACTATTGTCTCTTTCACACTCGCCTTCATATCACTTCTCACATACAGACATACACCACCACCTTTCCTATTTGTCCTGTCTTTACGAAAAAGTGTAAAACCCTGTAGATTTACAGCCCAGTCATGTGAAGAGTCCAGCCATGTTTCAGCAACACCAACTATATCTATATTTTCTTCCAGTATCAAGGCCTCCAGCTCCCCCATTTTACTTGCTAGACTTCTGGCATTTGTGAACATACACTTTAACTTGCCTGTCAGTTTTTCACTTTTATTATCAGAAATGTGATTTGACATTAATCGGTCCTTTTTATTTACACTGATGTTTTGTAACGAAAGGATCTCCTTATCCTGTTGTCTAGTCCTCTCCCCACATTCTGTTTCTCCCCCCACCAATATAGTCTGACCCCTCTCTAACCTGGCTACCCCTTTTTTTTCTACATTGACCTCCCTCCTCAGCCCTAGTTTAAATACTCCGCCACCCCAGCTAGAATTCTCTCCCCCAGCACAGCGGACCCCCTTCCATTTAGGTGCAAATCATCTGCAGAATACAGTTTGTACCCCAATGAAAAGTCAGCCCAGTGCTCTAGGAACCCAAATCCTTCTCCTCTACACCAAGACTTCAGCCATGCATTTAACTCCCTAAGCTCCCGCTGTCTTTCCTGTGATGCGCATGGCACAGGCAGTATTCCTGAGAATACAACCTTGGAGGTCCTTCCCTTCAGCTTGTAGCCTAGTTCTTTAAAATTATTCTTAAGGCTCCTCCACCTACCATTTATTCTGTCGTTGGTACCGACATGGACCACGACAGCTGGATCATCACCAGCCCCTCCCAGCAATTTGTCCACCCGTTCCACCACATGCCGAACCCTGGCACCAGGGAGACAGCAAACCATTCGGTTGAGGCGGTCTTGGCGACAAATAATTCTATCCGTCTTCCTGATTATAGAATCCCCTACGACTATCAATTGTCTTGGCTTACCTGCATTACCATCCCGCCGACTACTAGCTGGGCTGTTCTCCCGGCTGTTAGGGAGATCAGTATCCACTAGGGCTGCCATTTCTGAGACTGACACCCTCGCATCATCACCCAACTTGGCAATTTTGCCTGGAATGTCAGAAACCGGATCGGCCTTCCTTGTCTTTGACCCCTTTCTACTGCCCCTAACTACATTAACCCAGCTACTTACCTGATCCTGCTCACCCATGTCTTCACCCTCCAGTTGTAACCCACTAACTGCATGCTCTGTGAGCAGCAAGCTCCGTTCAAAATTGTCTATCCTCCTCAGTGTTGCATTCTGCTCCTCCAGATCTCTAATACGAGCTTCCAGGTGAACAACATGCTCACATCTGCCACAGAGATATTCACCCTGGAACTCCGGCTCCAGTCGTGCATACATATGGCAAACTGTGCACTGAAGAAAACCTCCAATCTTGCTGTCCATTATCCCAGTTACAAAAAAACAGCGAACAGGTGTTAACCAAAAAGATAAAGAAGTAGAAGAGCACTTACTTGGGCTTTAACTCCTCTTTGGAACTCCGGTTTTTGGAACTCCACTTAATATACAAACCACTTGCTATTCAAGGCACAGAGCAGGCTCTACAGAGTAGTGAGGCCTGATTTATACCACCTGGTAGCAGCTAAGCCCTCCCCCTTACTCAGCTACTCAGGAAACTGCAAAGGAAAAAAAAGGTTACAAATTATGTCACTTTTGCAAACTTTGTAGCAAGCAAGCAATCAATACATATATCACATACAATGGCCCCCCACTTTGTCACACACAACACAGTAAATCAATCCGGTTTTTGGAACTCCACTTAATATACAAACCACTTGCTATTCAAGGCACAGAGCAGGCTCTACAGAGTAGTGAGGCCTGATTTATACCACCTGGTAGCAGCTAAGCCCTCCCCCTTACTCAGCTACTCAGGAAACTGCAAAGGAAAAAAAAGGTTACAAATTATGTCACTTTTGCAAACTTTGTAGCAAGCAAGCAATCAATACATATATCACATACAATGGCCCCCCACTTTGTCACACACAACACAGTAAATCAATCCGGTTTTTGGAACTCCACTTAATATACAAACCACTTGCTATTCAAGGCACAAGTTAAATAAACTTTCTAAATGCTGTTTTGAATACTTTGATGGGTCTAGTTTTTAAAATGGGGTGTTTTATGGGGGTTTCTAATACATAGGCCTCTCAAAGCCACTTCGGAACTGAACAGGTACCTTAAAAAAGGGAGACGATAAGGAGCTTGGTGGAACTACAAGGATAAGAATTACCATCCACACCCTCATTGGATTGCGGACTGTCCACTGCATTTTTCTGGGAGAGAGTGTCTATACTGAATGATATTGGACTGTTACCAGCACCGTCTGAGCGGTAAACTTCACTGTACTTTATATATGTTATTTAGGGTATTTGTTGGATCATACCCAATTTAGTTTTGCCTGCTCCGGTCTGAGAGAGATTTTGTGGGTATTTGAGCCAAGAGAAACCACCATTATATTTGTATCTTTGTGATCCTATTTCTTGTGCACTACCTACAATGGATATATTTAGTTTCCGTACGCAAAATATTGCTGATTTTACAAACAATATAGAAGTTGATCTAGATATGGAACAGAGATCGGATGATCTAGAGTCCATGTTCAAACAGCTTGAAACATTTATTATCAAAGAGATATCCCTCATGTGGGATGTAGCTTCCCTAGAAAAACTTTTAAGCGAATACATGATTCCTGAAGGCCTCAGGTGGCAGCTGCAGTTGAATGGGGACTACGATCCACATGATTTAAATACATGGGAAGATTTTCTAAATCAATGTGCTTTTAAAGGTATTCAATTCATTATTAATATAAGAAAAAAGAAACTGAGATTACTTAATGAAAAAATTGAAGAATATAAAATTAAATTAGAACCATTTAAATCATTAGATGATTATATAGAACTATCAGGACTAAGTCAAAAGAGAATTAAAAAGATTGAGAATGATATTAGAGCCAAAAAACATAAGAAATATATAAAAATAAAAAATGACTATATAAATAAAACAGTATATAAATGGCACCAAAAATTAGATATCACACAGACCAATATGCATTTGGGGGACAAGGGAGAACAGAAATTTAGCAATGTCCCTGTACAGGGGTACGATAATCGCCACAGACAAGATGATCAGACACATGGGAGAAATTATAGAAGGCCTTACAATGGCAATACTTATAAAAATAGTCCAAGAAGAAATTTTGGAGTATACCAGCAGAGCTATCCTCCTTCTTTTAGGAATAACTATAGTTCTCAAGCCTATCATAGACAGTATCACCATATCCCATACCAACAGAGAGGTTTTAGACCTCCGAGATACTATAATAATTATCAATATCAGGAAGTGGATCAATACATACCCTCATTACAACCAGGCAACATGAATCATGGTATTAATCCAAAAAATTTTCCCCACCAGTTATTAAAATCGCAAAATTTAATACCCCAGAAAGAAAATCATTTTCAAGGGGAAAGACTGACGCCGCTAAAATGAAAATTAGACGAGGCAAAAGGACAAAGAATAGAAGGGGTGACTGTTCCCCCAAAAAAACAGAAGGAGATCTGAGTAAAAAAGGAGTATTCAATTTGAGTGATAAAACACTCACAGATGACCACTATAGAGTTCTAAGTAAAGGGATTAAATTTGCACCCTCACAATCCATGAATAAATTTAAAACATACATTGACGTACACAAGTTCATTCGATCCCTCAACCTCCAGAAGCATTTCGCTATAAAAAATAGTAGAGATAACGTCACACATAAAGAGACCGTCTTTGAAGGACATAAAGACCAATATAACCACACACATTTACGTGATAAATCAGGATTCATACCCCTTATTAGCAACAACCATTGTATTGAGGCTTTTAAAAAGGTTGTACTCAACCAATTGGATCTGATAAGTGTGAAGAATAAAGGAAAGAATTTAACCTCCGCAGAAGAAACAGCGTTGAGAGATTTAGAAAAAGATCTTAAGGTGGTAATAAAACCTGCGGATAAAGGGGGGGGGATTGTTATTTTAAATAAATCTGATTATCACACTGAAATGAAGAGATTACTGTCAGACTGTGTTACCTATAAAAAACTAAAGAATAATCCTACCGAAGTTTTCAAAAAACAACTGGAGAGTCTCCTTCTGGATGCAAAAAAGAGGGGGATTCTAAATGACCGTGAATTTGAATATTTAAATACAAAACATCCCAAGATCCCTGTAATTTATTACTTACCTAAAGTTCATAAGAACAAGACCAATCCGCCAGGTCGGCCAATTGTAGCCGGAATAGATTCGCTAACTAGTCGCATTTCTGAGTATATTGATTGTTTCTTGCAAAAATATGTTGTTGCTAGTAGATCCTATGTGAAAGATTCCACACATGTAATCGAGGAGTTAAAAACCGTGAATGTCAATAGAGACACTATTTTATGCACATGCGATGTCTCATTATTGTATACCTGTATACCCCACGAATTAGGGATACAGGCTGTAGAACATACTCTTGGTATGGATAAAAATATGACTCCTGAGCAAGGTCGTTTTATTATAGACCTCATTAGGTTTAGTTTAGAGAAGAATTATTTCTGGTATAATTCAGACTATTACCTTCAGACTGCCGGTACTGCTATGGGCGCTAAATTTGCACCAAGTTATGCAAATCTGTACCTGGCAGTCTGGGAAGATTCTTTTATTTACTCTAGTAATAATCCTTTCTGTGAATTCATAAAGTTGTACAAACGTTACATAGATGATGTGGTTATCATTTGGGAAGGAACAACAGAGAATTTATTAACTTTCATAGATTATATTAATAACAATAAATGTAATCTGACCTTTACTTCAGAGTATGATAAAAATAGAGTTAGCTTTCTGGATTTGGAAATTTTTATAGAAAACAATGTACTATACACCAAAAATTATTTCAAACCTACTGACTGTAATAGTTATATTGAATGTTCAAGTTGCCATTTTAAACCTTGGCTTCGGAATATCCCAAAAGGGCAGTTTAAAAGGATAAAGAAAAACTGTACAAAAATAGAGGACTTTGATGTACAGTCACAAGTTATTAAATCTCGTTTGATAGAAAGGAATTATGAGGAACAGAGGGTGTCGTCAGCATTGAAGGAGGTTAGAGAAGAAATCGCAGTCCATTCTGGCGATAACATCAAAAAAATTGATAATTTTCATACAAAGAGAATTGATGATAATGATAAAACATTAAGGGTTCCGTTCATTACCACATATTCCACAAGTTCTTCATTGATACGAAATATTATTAGAAAAAATTGGCATATTGTAAGGAACGATCCTGTTATAGGATCTAGGTTGCCCAAAAATCCTAGTATTGTACATCGTAGGGCACCTAATATAAAGGATAAAATTACTCATAGTTTTATAAAAGCTCCTACAAAACCAATTATTGCGACAAAAGGATTTTTTTCCTGTAACAAGTGTAAAGCTTGTAAAGAAGTGGGGTATAATAAAAGAAAGGGGAATGTTACCTTTTTCATGGATGCCGAAAATAAAAGAAAATATGAGATCAAACATTTTACAACGTGTAATACTAAAGGGGTTATATACTTATTGCAGTGTCCCTGTGGGCAGTTATATGTAGGACGTACAGCCCGCAAATTGAAAACTCGAATAGCAGAGCACTGTAATAACATCAGAAAAGGCAAGATGGACCATAGTGTGTCAGCACACTATTGTAAATTCCACCATAAAGATCCCAAGGACACTAAATTCTTTGCTATTGAGACAATTGATAATCATTGGAGGGGGGAGGATTTTATTAAAAAAATGAGCAAGCAAGAAAGTTTTTGGATCTATCAATTAAAAACGCTTCAGCCCTTAGGACTCAATTCAGACTTCGAATTGAAGTGTTTTTTATAAAAATGTTTTTTTGTTTTTTTTTGTTTTGTTTATACAAGTATTTATTAATATTGGTGAGATACCATCTGATAGATATTCTGGTCCATATTTGTAGTTCCATGTTATGAAAACAATTATGCCAAAAAATGCCCTATGTATAGTATTAGTAAGAGACTTGTTCACACATAGCATTTTGACCAAGGGATCTTGTCTCAGCAGAACTTAATTGTTCTGATTAGCTGCAGCTCACTGAAGCTCTGGAAGCTTTAGAGATTGGCCACAGTTCAGACTAAGTGGAAAATTAGAGACAGAAAAAATATAACACAACTGATAAAATATAAATAAAAATCAATATAATGGATATGGGATGATATGTGGAATCTAACCAACTATAAAGGTGGCAAATAGGCTTGTTTAGCATAATATATTCTATATATTTTTTTACTTTTTAAAGAGATTAGGCATTTATATAAAAATAATAAAAGTGTATATATATGTATACGATTATGATGGTAAGATCAGATTATCTCTATATATTGCAGAGATCATTGTGGGTGTATATGTTTTTTTTTTTTTTTTAACCATTTTTTATGTATGTAAATTTATGTAAATTTAAATGATATGCGGCTATATAAACCTGTTAATTAGACACGTCACACATGCCCCAGAGGAAGCCGGAAGGGCGAAACCCAGGGTCGGGCGAGAGTGTTTGGCGTGCCGCCTAGAAATTTTAAAGATTTTTACTTACCTTGATGCTTTTATTTCTTGTTACTTCTGTGAGTATGGATTAAACTTGGCGTGGAGCAATCTTTTTCAGAGGGTGTTGCACTATGTGTCTTCCTTTTTCCATCTATTAGAGACATAAGATCCTTTTCCTACCAGGAGTTCTTTGAATGTGGAGGGAGACGATAAGGAGCTTGGTGGAACTACAAGGATAAGAA
Organism: Rhinoderma darwinii; assembly: GCF_050947455.1. Taxonomy (NCBI): domain Eukaryota; kingdom Metazoa; phylum Chordata; class Amphibia; order Anura; family Rhinodermatidae; genus Rhinoderma; species Rhinoderma darwinii. Next base: position 187,479 of record NW_027464285.1, on the reverse strand, counting down.
TTACCATCCACACCCTCATTGGATTGCGGACTGTCCACTGCATTTTTCTGGGAGAGAGTGTCTATACTGAATGATATTGGACTGTTACCAGCACCGTCTGAGCGGTAAACTTCACTGTACTTTATACCTTAAAAAAGGGCTTTTGAAATTTTCTTAAAAATATGAGAAATTGCTGTTTATGTTCTAAGCCTTGTAACGTCCAAGAAAAATAAAAGAATGTTCAAAAAACTATGCCAATCTAAAGTAGACATATGGGAAATGTGAGCTAGTAACTATTTTGGGTGGTATAACTGTCTGTTTTACAAGCAGATGCATTTATATTTTGAAAAATGCTATTTTTTATAAATTTTCTCTAAATTTTGCAATTTTTCACCAATAAACACTGAATATATCGTCCAAATTTTGCCACTAACATAAAGCCCAATGTGTCACGAGAAAACAATCTCAGAATCGCTTGGATAGGTTTAAGCATTCCGACGTTATTACCACATAAAGTGAAATATGTCAGATTTCAAAAATGCGTCCTTAAGGGGTTAATAATGTAATTCCCCCCAAAAAATTTAGTTCAGGGACATTGGGGGTCCATTGATAGCAGTGGGATTTTGTACTGGAAAATGTAATTCCAGGACTTGATCACCCACAAATAAATAAAATCATAAAGAGTAAAATTTGTTTCAAGGTCTGAAAAAATATGCTCTATGACCTTTCCCAAAAGAAATCCTCCCTACTTGGAAATCCCACAAACTAAAAAGAAAATATAAATAAATCGACTCCCTAAAAAGACCCACACCCCCTTTTTTTTTTTGTGTTAATATTAGTAATTGTAATCTGTGTGATCTGGTTTTGAAAGAGGGGTAGTTTCAAAGGCCTGGTTTTGATAGACACATGGGGAGTAAAAGCGGGTATCCCTACTCCTTCCCTGCTTACTACATACCCGGCACCTTTTTTGGAGATATTTTTGGGTCTCGGTGAAAGGGACGGGGTGTAAAAAGTGGCGCTCTGAAAGTCTGCGCACATATTCAGACTCGCAGGTATAGTGGAATCAAAACTCCTGCTCCTGGTACTGAAAAAAAGTGAGCGTTACTTAGGCCTTTTTAAAAAGAACAAAACTGTTATACGTAGTAATCTGAATTAAGGAGATTGGCACCTTTTTGTACTAGGCATATTTTTTCTTCACCGGGTAAGGTTGAAGCACCTGGTCTGAAAGATCTACACCCCCAATAAATTTGTTTCATTTTTACCCCATATCTGGCTCGTTTGGAGGGGATGAATTGACAAAAAGAAATACGGCCTTTAAAGCTCATAAGTGATTCATCTACAGATAAATCCCTTAGAAGGGCGATTAATGGCCTTAATTTATTAAGCCAATCACAGCCTGGGTCACTTCTTGGGGGGACTTGGGAATTATTGGTAAAATACATGAACCGCATTAGGGCTTCATAGCGGTTTCTGGACATCACTGCTACAAATACAGGGATAGCGTGGACAGCACTAGAAGTCCAGTAGGACCGGACAGATGTTTTTGTTTTTTTAACCAAACCCAAATTGAGAGTAATGCCTAAAAATATTTTAATTTCTGGGACACTTGTGCCATTCCACATTCTTAAGTAAATAGATGCAGACTTTTGCAGAACAAATTAAATAGCATAAAGATTAGTCTGCTGGACAATTAATTGTAGGACTGTATCACATACGTATAAATAAAAAAAATCATAGGCTGTAATATTTGCAACATCGACATTAATTCCTGGAGTCGCTTCCATTTGGGGTACTTGGGGAGAAAACTATAGTGCGGGATCCCACATTGCAGGAGGGACTGCAACACTCGGCCCTGCACTTGACACCTCGACAGCGACGGCTGTATCTACCACCATAGGGCTATGGGGTCCAGTGGTAGAATTGGAATCGCCACTGTCGGAAAAAGGTTCCGCTTCTGAAGCGGTGTCGGTCTCTCAGAACTGTCGAAGCATAGTGAGGCTTGCTCCGCACGGTACATTCTCTGAGACATTATGTGTGGGTACATACACAAGCTCTATACGTCCTAATATAACCTAAAGTAAGCCTAAGAATAACACTAAGGCCGAGTTCCTACACGTAGCGGAAATTCCGCAGCATTTTCAGTAGCAGCAAAGTAGGTGAGATTTACCAAATCTCATGCCCACGCTGCGGAAAAAAACCTGCAGTGTAAACGTCAATAAATTTACCTGCGGTGCAGAATTTAATTCCGCAGCATGTCAAATTATTCTGAGTTATTGTTGATTTTCCATTGCGAGTATTCCCATTCAATTCAATGAGGATTCAAAACCCGCAACAGAAAGCCAAGTTTTGCGGCGTAATCGTAAAGATCGCACTTCCGGAAAAAAAAAACATACTTACCCAAAATGCCCTCCTTCCTCCTGGGATGACGTTGCGTCCCATATGACCCCTGCAGCCAATCACAGGCTGCAGCATCACAGTTCTTGCAATGTCATCCAGGGAGGCTGGAGCGGACATCAGAGGAGGGAGGGTGTAAGTATGAACGGCTTTTTTCCGCAGCGAATATTCCGTTAGAAAAACTGCACCACAATGTAGTGCGATTTTGGGACGAAATATACTGCGGGTTCTAGGTTGGACACGCTGCGTGATTTTTACGTAGCGTATCCGCCCCTGTGGGTACCCAGCTTAAAACTTGTTTTTTTCTTTTTTTTTGTTTTGCTTGTTTCGTTTTTGTTTTTTATAACAGACGTAAAAATAAAATAAAGCCCTAACCCTAATAAAGCCCTGATCTAGCCTTACAGCTAGTACTGCTATTACAGCCCTAAATCCTAACCTTAATCTATTATATAATATATATATATATATATATATATATATATATATGTATATATTAGGTAGAAAAAAGTTGCACTTCTTGACCGTCATCCACACGGTCCTGAATTGGATACACAAACGAGGAAATAGACGCAGCACTCCAAAAGTAGTTGCAAATATAGTGGTTTATTCACCCATGTACAGAAATAGCTACGTTTCAGTCCTCTCAGCAGGACCTTTGTCAAGCTTGACAAAGGTCCTGCTGAGAGGACTGAAACGTAGCTATTTCTGTACATGGGTGAATAAACCACTATCTTTGCAACTACTTTTGGAGTGCTGCGTCTATTTCCTCGTTTGTATATATATATGTATATATATATATATATATATATATATATATATATACGTATGTATATATATAATTAGGTGATCGGGGTGTTTTTTTCGTAGTGCACACTGATCTACTTTTGATAGTTCATTGTACGACCGCAAAATAATTCCCAACAGTTGCCGGGTTCCTCGATCAGCACGGGGGGGGGGGGGGTCTATGGCTCTTCTTGTAGGGACAGTCCATCAGCATTTTGGTGTTGGCTTCCCCATTTGTATTGGATGGAGAAGCTGTAAGGTTGTAAGGACAGGCTCCACCGCAGTAATCGTCCATTGTCCCCTGACCCTCGGTTCAGCCATGTGAGGGGATTGTGATCCGTTACAATTGTAAAGTCTCTGTCATAAAGGTATGGCTGTAATTTTGAGAGCCCATACGATGGCAGGGCACTGTCTTTCAATAGTGGCACAGGCAACTTCCCGATCTAGTAGTTTACGACTGATGAAAGCAACTGGATGTTCAAGCCCAGCCGCGTTTATCTGGCTAAGAACTGCTCCAATACCGTAGGTGGATGCATCTGTCTGCACAAGGAACCTGTGCTTGTAGTCTGGTGCGGCCAAGACAGGGGCAGTGGTGAGAGCCGTCTTTAATGCTATAAAGGCTTCCTCACAGGCAGGTGTCCACTTCACCATACTAGGCATGTTTTTGCGGGTCAGGTCATTTAGGGGCATTGCCAGGGAACTGAAATCGGAAACTCATTTTGGGTAGTAACTGGCGGTCCTCAAAAAGGCCAGTACTTGTTTCTTATTTTTAGAGGTAGGCCAGTTGCTAATGGCTTCCACCTTGGCAGGCTCAGGTCTTAGGTTCCCCCTCCTACTCTGTGCCCCAGATATTGCACCTCAGCCATACCCAACTGGCATTTATCAGGGCGAATTGTCAGTCCTGCTGCAAGAACATGGTCTAACACTATGCCTAAGTGTTTAAGATGTTCCTCCCATGATGTGCTGAAAATGGCAATATCATCCAAGTATGCACAGGCAAAGTCCTGACATTGTTCTAACAGCCGGTCTACCGATCTTTGGAAGGTTGCTGGGGCATTTTTCATCCCAAAGGGCATTCCCAGGAACTCAAGAGTCCAAAGGGGGTAATAAATGCAGATCGCTTCCGGGTGTCCTCTTTTAGGGGTATCTGCCAGTACCCCTTGCTCAAGTCTTATGTAGTTACAAATTAAACACTGGCCAGCCGATCCAACAGATCATCAATCTGGGGCATAGGGTACTCGTCACATTTGGTGGCATCATTTAGGCTCCGGTAATCTACGCAGAATCGCGTTGTGCCATCCTTTTTGGGCACCAGTATCAGAGGGGAGGCCCAGGGGCTCTGAGATGGCCTAATAATCCCAAGTTGTTTCATGTCCACCAGTTCATTCTTGATCATGTCCCGAACGGCCTCAGGAACTCGGTAGCGGGCCTGCTGGATCGGGCGTTGTCCTGGAGTTTCCACGTGGTGGTTAGTGAGTGTTGTCCGTCCGGCGCTGAGGAAAACACGGAAGCCCTCGGTCCCAGCAAGCCGAGAATATCACCCTTTTGGATATTCAACAGATGGGGTCCCAGGGGCACTTGGTCCAGAGTACCCCCAGCTCGAGCCAGATGTAGAAAGTCCGGGAGGGAGTTGTCTCCTTCCTTATCACTAGGGGGATAGCAAATGGCCAAAACAGGTAGGGACCGGTCGTGGTAATCTTTCAGCATGTTGATGTGGACAGTCTCTTGTCGCCGGCCACTAGGGTTCATGGCAATGACGTAATTAGTGTCATTACATTTTCGGATAACTCGGTAAGGGCCATCCCATGTTGCTTGAAGCTTGTTGGCAGGGGCAGCGATAATCATGAGCACTTGTTGCCCTTCAATAAATTCACGGGTCCTTGCTTTCCGATCATACCAGGTCTTCTGGCTATACTGGGCCCCTTGCAGGCGTTCTTTAGCCAAGGTCACTAGTCGGGTAAGGCGTTCTCGAAATTCCAGAACATAAGGAATGACAGGTACTCCAGTGTCGGTGATATCTCCCTCCCAGTATTCCTTTAGAAGGGTGAGGACCCCACAGACCCTTCGACCATAGAGCAGTTCGAAAGGGGAAAATCCGGTTGACTCTTGGGTAGGCAAACAGGAGATGTGGCAGGTATTGCTCCCAGTCCCGTTCAGTGTCTGCAAAGGCACGTAGCAAATTTTTAGGGTTCCATTAAAATGGTCACACAGTCCATTGGTTCGGGGTGGTATGGGGTGGTGCGAATGGCTCGGACGCCGCAGGAACTGGACCAAGTCTGACGTGAACTGGATCCCTTGATCTGATAGTATTTCACTGGGAAATCCTACTCGGGTGAAGACGGTAACAAGAGCCTCTGCTACCTTTATGGCTGTAATGCTGGACAGAGCCACGGCCTCAGGATACCGGTGGCATAATCCACCACCGTCAGGATATACTGTTTCCCTGTTCTGCTGGGGTGCACTAGAGTTCCTATTATATCTACAGCTAAAAGCTGAAATGGCTCCTCAATGATTGGCAGGGGTTGCATGGGTACCTTGTGACGGGCGCCTGGATGTCGCATCCATTGGCACAAATCACAGGTACGGCAGTATTGAACTATCGATTGCGAAATGCCAGGCCAGTAAAAGTTGTGGGTGAGTCTTTTCTCTGTCCGTTTCCTACCTTTATGTCTCAATAAGGGGATGTCATGAGCCAGTTGGAGTAGTTGCAGCCTATACTTTTGAGGGACAATGAGTTGCTTGGTAGTCACTTCAGGGATGATCCCACCCCGGGCCTCTACTAAACGATAATACAATCCCTTATCTCTGGTGATCCTATCCCCATTCTTTCCCTCCTGCCCAGTTTCTGCCCTTAGTTTAATAGCTGCCAAGGTCGGATCATCTTCTATTTCTTGCCTAAACTCTTCTCGGTCCCAAAAGTCCCCCAATGTAGAATCAGTTGATGCAGCTCTTACCAGTTCGGTTGGGGGTCCTGGAGGCTGCTCCACAGTCAATTCCGAAACTCTCTGTGCTTGGGCAGCTTGGTGTCGGGTGACGGCTCCCACAAAATGGCACTGTAATTCCCCAATGTCATTCCCAAGGAGAACATCCACAAGGAGTCCCCCCATAACACCAATCCAGAGTCTTTCCCCGTAACCATAATTCAAATGTACAGCAGCCTTCTGGATATATTTGCGAGTACACCCTACAAGTTCGATGGGTATTCCTGGGCCTTGATCGATTGCCTCTGGCCGAACAACACGGGGGTCAGCAATGGTCAGGAATGCCCCAGTGTCATCCTGCAGATGGCGCTGCCTTTGCTCTGGGTAACTTTGCGTAAGGGGTTGAATGCTATACATGCCAGAGGGTGTCTCCATGGTGCAGGGTTCAGCAGTCCACTCTGGTGGGGGTGGTGGTAACTCTTCCTCAGGCAGGATGGAGTGCACAAGATGCCGAGGGCGAGGGGGAAAAGATCGGAGCTCCCTTCGATTTCTTGAGGGGCACCTGGACTGTAAAGGGCCCGGCTGACCCCACCTATAACATTTACTTTCTGAGAACCTTCCATATCGTGGTCAGAATTGTGGGGTCCCCGGATTGTTTGGCCTGGTTGTCATCGGCCTGCGGATGGGTTGAGGGGCATATATGACAGGAGGTGCCCGGGGGGCTGGGTTCGGCTGAGGTTTATTGTCCAGCAGACTCCTCCACTGAGGTTTGATGGTTAGTGCCTCATCAGCCAGGGCTGCAGCTCTATTCAATGTTGATGGCTCCCATTCCCGGAACCATTTCCGTATTTCCTGGGGGCACTTGGCTTAAAACTGGAACCCATGCAGAATATCTTCCACAGTGAATCCACTTCCAGCCATCTCCGACACGCCTGGGACATTTTATGGGCATACATCCTAAAAGATCCTCCAGTAGTACAGGGAAGGTCTCAGAATTGGGCCCGATGTGAGTCTGGCATGACTACATAGTAATACAAAATAGTTTGTTTCACAATGTTTTAGTCCCGGTTCCACTGTGCGTCTAGGGTCCGGTATGCTTCTGCGGCTCCACCTTCAAGGAGCCCCACTAAAAAACGCATCCAATCAGAGGTGGGTACATCCAGCAGGGCGCTCTGATGTTCAAAGTCCTAGAAAAACCCTTCCACATCCCCAGTTACCTCATAAAATGTCTTGAAGTACTTCTGGGTGACCCGTAAAGGTTCCTGGATTCTCTGGTTCTCACCCCAGGTAATATTCTAGCCTCTTTCAGCCTCCATTGCAGCTTGTCTCTGTTTTTTGCCATGCGAGCAGCTTCCAACTATTACTCCGGAGTAACGACTGGTCCCAGATCTGCCATTTCCTCCTCTTACCACACCAACCATTGGCTCTTAGTGGTAAGAGCCCCTGTCTCTGGAGCATGTCCATTAGCCACCTGGGAGGAGGTGATCTGGCTAGCACTCACCAGTAGATCAATTAATGGCTTTTTAGATAGTCACTGGTAGTTCAGTCCAAGTTCTCGGGCTCGTTCTTGGAGACTAAGGACGGTCCAGTTACGGAACTCATTCGCTGGGTGGTTCTCCATGGGGCTGCGCTCTGTTGATACCGCTTCTGACACCAGTTGTCATGGGGTTCGTTAGGTTAATATACGATCAACAGAGCCAGTGAAGACAGGGCAACTCCAACAGGATTTATTGTATCCAATGCTGACAGACCAGGTCGCCCTTCACGCAGGGACAGCACACAGTCCACAAAATCAGGTAAATACAGGAAACTCCTCAGAGCACTGGCATCAGCTTCAGCTCTCATTAAAGTCTACATCCAGGAGATCCCTCTCTTCCCCACGTCAAGCCCTTATATACCCCTCAGGGGGAGGAACATCTTGGCAGTTTCTAGTCACCATCATTTGTTATAATGACTTTAGTTTGTATTTCTACTGTCTGTATGTGAGTTGTGGTCTTTTGTACTACCGTATTATGTGTATTGTCCAACTATTCTCTGCCACAGCAAGGATGAGAACACAGGTGGGGGAGGTAATTGGATCTGCTTGGTTTGCTGCTCTGCACACTAGCTGAGTGATGGTGGTGCCTCCTGATGATCCCCTGTGGGGACTGGACAATGAGGACACTTTATGTCTTATGGCTGCGCGACCTGTGGTACCTGATTACAAAATGCATCCCTGAGGGCTCACAATAAACCACACAAAATGCATCATCACAACACATATAGCTTTTGAGGCAGGTTTTTTTAACTGAAGCCAGGTATTGATTCAAAGGTCTTTGCTTAAACTTCTCCCTCCTGCTTGATCCACTTCTGGCTTTGGCTCAAAAGAATGCATGTGTGTTTCCAGCCTAATATGAACGTCATACATGTGTCAACTTTGTGTCAACTTTTGTGTTTTGTAACAAAATCACACAATACATTTTTAATCCTTACAGAAATTCCCAGTACGAATTCTGAGGGAAACTTCATGTTATCGATTAATTATAAAGTAGAAGATGAAGAGATCATGCAGCAGTCTTCAGGAGAAAACCTCATTACCCTTAATGTACAGCCAGGACTTCAAAGTACAGATCTGTTACATAATTCCACTAATCATGAGGAATCTTCTCCTGACCAACCACAGATAGTTGCAACAAGTACAGGTCAAAGAGTGGGTAAAAGGTTTCAATGTTGTAAACCGTTCACAAAATGTTCTCGTCATTTTACAAACAGAAGAATTAACGCGGGAGGTAAGCTGTATTCATGCTCAGAATGTGGGAAAATTTTTACAGATAAATCACATCTTGTTTTACATGTCCACTATGTGAGAAATGTTTTTCACAAATATCAGATCTTGTTAGACATGAGAGAATTCACACAGGGGAGAAGCCATACTCATGTTCAGAATGTGGGAAATGTTTTACACAAAAATCAAGTCTTGCTAAACATGTGAGAATTCACACAGGAGAGAAGCCATATTCATGTTCAGAATGTGGGAAATGTTTTAAAGATAGTTCAAGTCTTGTTAGACATGGAAGAATTCACACAGGAGAGAAGCCACATTCATGTTCAGAATGTGGAAAATGTTTTGCTACTAAAGACAAACTTAGGGATCATCAGAGAACTCACACAGGAGAGAAGCCTTATTCATGTTCAGAATGTGGGAAATGTTATACAGATAAATCAAGTCTTGTTATTCATGAGAGAATTCACACAGGAGAGAAACCGTATTCATGTTCAGAATGCAGGAAATGTTTTATAGATGAATCACGTCTTGTTAAACATGAGAGAAGTCACATGGGGAAAAGCCATGTTCATGTTCAGAATGTGGGAAATGTTTTAATAGTATAGGCAAACTTGGGGCTCATCAGAGAAGTCACACAGTGGAAAAGTCGTTTTGATGTTCAGGAGAATCCAGAGTGACAGTAAGGACAATGTGAGTTTTTGTTTTTAAAATAAATGGACATTTTTATATTTGACTTTCATTAAAACAGTATAACAAGATATAGGTGATGGAATTGAACAAAAAAACACTAACAAATTAACTTTGCAGTTAGAAAAAAAAAATGCAAAAGATTTTTTATTTTTTTTGTAAATATCAGAAGTGTATTATCACTACCTTAAACACCTACAATTAGAATCAGGTGTGGAGCCCGAAATCACGCACATATGCGGTGGCGAATGGCTACATGATTTTTCTGGTAATACCACAGTATTTACCTGCTACATCGTGTACACATTCGTCACCTATGTAAGTAATGTTGCGGCTGGCGATTTCATTTGTTCTTACCCTCAGGTAAGATTCACTTCTGGGAAAGATTTGTAGCAGAAATTTGTGAAACTGAAAACCATTCCATACAGGGTTGTTTCTGCAGCATGCACATGGATACTAGAAAGCCCCATTCAAATAAATGGGACAGCAGCAGACATTTCTGAAACACTGCTATTTGTGACCTGGAGTTTGACTCATTCCTTCATTTATATTTTACATGTCTTTTTAATACACTCTTGGATTTGGCTAAAAAAGCTGCAAGTGTGATTACAGCCTTAGAGAGGATCTAGGAGGAATGTGTCTCATTTAAACCTTTGACATTTGGTTTGCCCTTTGTTATTGAAATGTGTGGTATCACCATGCCAGAATGCTCTGAGGCCTTCAGAAAGGTTATGGATGTCTATAATTCAGGAACGGGAAGATGGCCAAAATATTAGATGTCAATCATTCCACTGTCCAGAAAACCATCTACATGTGGAGATTTCAGACAACTGCCAATTGGTCCAGGCCAGTCTGTCTCCGTAAGATCAGCCTGAGAGCAGAACACAAGATGCTGAAATAAGTTACTGAGAACCCCATAATTTCTTTAAAGAAAACTACATGTGGGTGTGCCAAAAGAAAACCTTAGCTATCCAGAAAAAAACATCAGGGAAAGAGTGAAGTTTGCTCATGAACCCCTTGGAAAAAAGCATGCAACTGTCTGCTATGGAAAGAAGAATCAAAAATGTATTTGTCCCCTGTATCAGAAGACATGTTTGGCATAAATTATAGACCGCATTTCACCAGAAAAATAACGAAATAACATACAACTTGTTATGGTTTGGGACTGCTAAACCGTATCAGGACCTGGGCAGCTCCTCATCCTAGAATCCACTATGAATTCTACATTGGCAGAGTGCCACGAACCTGGCTGGGAGGATGGGATTCCATTTTGTCAGCTTTTAGTGGCGCTTAAAAGCACCGAGGCGTCGATACTAACAGACCCCCCGGTTTTCATCAGGGACCGACGCAAGGCTGTTTGGACTTCTCTGCGGGGAATCTGCAAATTGGGTGCCTTAAAAGAAGTAGCCTTGAATCGTGCAGATGTTACCACAGATGCAGCTCATGATCAGGATATAATAGCGTGGTCAGGATCACAGGCACAGATGCAGAGGTCAGAGATACAAGCAGAGTCGTAACACAGGAAGTTAGATCAGGTATAGTACAATGCTGGAGCTAGGTAGAAATGACCTGATACTCTGGCACCTGTTGGTGCTCAGAGAGAGGCATATATGGGCTGTCCTATAGTTAGGCGTCATGAATTGGGAACTGCGGGCCCAAGAGAAAAGTCTGGGCTTAGAAGGCACCATGGCTTTACCAGGAGGAGGATTTGGCAGCATCACTGATGTAGCTGCCAGGACAATCCTTTTGGGGTCAACTATAAACTCTGGCTCATAATGTACATCCATTGACGTTCTTGGAACCTGCGCAATAAGTGATGGGTAGATTGAACTGTGAGAATAACCACGACCATCTGGCTTGACGAGGGTTCAGATGTCGATTAGAGTGTAGGTACAGGAGATGCTTATGATCGGTATAATTCGTAACAGGATGTGAGGCTCCTTCCAGTAGGTGCCTCCATTCCTCTAAAACAAGCTTGATGGCTAGGAGTTCTTTGTTCCCGATCCCATAATTCTTCTCCGTGGGAGAGAAACTTCTGGAAAAGAACCCACAGGAGTGCATTCTTTCCGAGACCTGCCGTTGGGACAGAACACCTCCCACAGCGAAGGAGGAGGCATCCACTTCCAGGAAGAAGGGAAGAGACGAATCAGGCTGGTTGAGGATTGGAGCAGAGAGGAACTCTGCTGTCAACTGATTTAATCCTTGATTGGCCTCTGGAGTCCACAGTTTGGGATCGGCCGACTTACGGGTGAGGGCTGCAATCGGGGCTATCAAGGAGGAGAATCCCTGAATAAATCGCCGGTAATAGTTGGCCAACCTCTGAACGGCCTTTAGCCTACTGGGTTGCGGCCAGTCTTGAATAGCCTCTACCTTGACTGGATCCATCTTGAGTCTGGTGCCCGACTAAATGTATCCCAGAAATGGAACAGAGGATTGCTCGAAGAGACACTTCTCCAGTTTACAATAAAGCGGATTGTCTCTCAGTTGGGTTAGGACATGGCAAACGTGGTTGCGGTGATCCGAAAGTGAACGGGAAAAGATCAAGATGTCGTCCAGATAAAGGACAATGAAGTGGTACAGCATGTCACAGAAAATCTTATTTATTAAACTCTGGAACACTGTGGGTGCATTACTCAGGCCGAAGGGCATGACTAAGTACTCGTAATGGCCATTCCTGGTGTTAAAGGCCATCTTCCATTCATCGCCAGGCTTGATGCGGATGAGATTGTAAGCGCCTCGCAGATCGAGCTTAGTGAACACTGTTGAACCACGTATCCGGTCAAATGCAGATACTTATCCTATAACATGTCATAATGACATGTCATAAGTTTTTATTGGTGGGGGTCCGAGCATGGAGACCCCTACCAATCTTTAAAACGAAGCGGCAGAAGTGCTCGTGTGATCGCTCAGCTGCTTCGTTTCTGTTTGGCTTTTTCCGGAAAGCTGATGTATCGGAGTACGAGCTCATAGACTTTCTATTGAGCCCGTACTCAGATACATTGTTTTCCGGAAAAAGAGGAACAGAAATGCAGCGGCTGAGCGCTCACACGAGCGCTTCTGCCACTTCATTTTAGCGATTGGTGGGGGTCTAAGTGCTCGGACCCCCCAATCAAAACTTATGACATGTCAGAAGTTTGTTGAACATTTAGTTACCCTTTAAAGTAGGCTTTGGATCATGGCAATACAAGTAAACCCACCAAGGACTGGCCAAAAAAAAAAGAAATGGAGGATTCTTGAATGGCCAAGTGAATGCCTAGTTCTAAATGTTAGCAAGATGCTGGGGGGGGGGGGGTGAAAACTAGTTTTGCATGCTCCCCATGAAAGAGTAGGAAACAAAAGCTCCCATATAAGAGACTACTAAACCGTAAAGCCTCATTTACATTTGCATATTTTGGTCAGTATTTTGCATCAGTATTTGTAAGGCATAACTAGTACTAGGTCCAAAGCATGGAAGACATGCAAATCTTTCCATTATACTTTTCTCTGCTTAAGTTCCGTCCCCAGTTTTGGCTTACAAATACTGATGCCAAATGGTAGCCAAAATACAGTGTGAATGAGGCCTTATAAAGGGGCAGAACCAGGTAATTGAGCCATAGAAGGAAGTGGCATATCTGTGAGGTATTTTTTTAAATCTTTTTATACTGTATGAATGAACATTAAATATTGATGCACATGTCAAAATATGTAAAGAAAAAAAGATTACATGGGGTGTCCTTACGTGACTGAAGTCGGAGACACTGCAGGCTCCGTACACGTGTACTTTTGAAGGGTATGATGATTGTGAGTAAGCCCAAAACGACATTAGCGTTTTACCTTACACTTGAAAAAACTTTGTAGTTGTGTTACCATCCACAGAGCAGGTTTTTACATGAACTACCGTTCCTATTCTGACACAGCCGCAATGATCTCCCATCATTTGACACTAAACCTTATGTGTAACGTGTTGTTAGAATTTTATTTTTTTTAATAAAGTGCTTGTTTTATTCTCCGTGTTTGTTGAATTAGGTTTCATCAATGTACCTAGAAAGGGTTGTCTGTCTGTCTCTGTTTACAAAGCAATGATGTCACATCACATGGTGAAGATTGGCTGCCTTGGAGACAAGACATGGTGCCATCACGCCTCATAATCATAGGGAAGCAGGAAGCTGCAATGTGCGAATAGAGCAGAATAAAGGAGTATTTCCAACGCAGGATGTGCCATAAATTGCTGGTAGATGGAGGTGGTACCCGCACCTATGTGGAAAATAGGGGTCCCCTGACCTGCCTGATGAGTCGACTGCTGCATCATGGCGGAGAATTATTGGAGAAGTGGCTGTGCATGGGCATATACTAGATCCTCAGATACTCAAATCTGGATGTTTCCATCTGAGGAAGTCTGCAACCATGTTTTCTGATCCTTTTAGATGGACAAATGAGAAGAACTGATTTTACCTTGGCCCAGCTGACATACAGTTAGGTCCAGAATTATTTGGCCAGTGACACAATCCTCATAATTTGGGCTCTACATGCCACCACATTGGATTTGAAATGAAACAACTGAGATGCAATTGAACTGTAGACTTTCATGTTTAATTCAAGGGGTTGAACAAAAATATCCTGTGAAACGTTTAGGAATTGCAACCATTTTTATTACACAGTGAAGAGTACATCAGGGTATATGTAATATGTAGGAGTATATCAGGATATATGTAATCTGTGAGGAGTACATCAGGATATATGTAATCTGTGAGGAGTATATCAGGGTATATGTAAGATGAGGAGTACATCAGGGTATATGTAATCTGTGAGGAGTACATCAGGGTATATGTAATATGTGAGGAGTACATCAGGATATATGTAATCTGTGAAGAGTACATCAGGGTATATGTAATATGTGAGGAGTACATCAGGATATATGTAATCTGTGAAGAGTACATCAGGGTATATGTAATATGTGAGGAGTACATCAGGATATATGTAATCTGTGAAGAGTACATCAGGGTATATGTAATATGTGAGGAGTACATCAGGATATATGTAATCTGTGAGGAGTACATCAGGGTATATGTAATCTGTGAGGAGTACATCAGGGTATATGTAATATGTGAGGAGTACATCAGGATATATGTAATCTGTGAGGAGTATATCAGGGTATATGTAATCTGAGGAGTACATCAGGGTATATGTAATCTGTGAGGAGTACATCAGGGTATATGTAATATGTGAGGAGTACATCAGGATATATGTAATCTGAGGAGTACATCAGGGTATATGTAAAATGTGAGGAGTACATCAGGATATATGTAATCTGTGAGGAGTATATCAGGGTATATGTAATCTGAGGAGTACATCAGGGTATATGTAATCTGTGAGGAGTACATCAGGGTATATGTAATATGTGAGGAGTACATCAGGATATATGTAATCTGAGGAGTACATCAGGGTATATGTAATATGTGAGGAGTATATCAGGGTATATGTAATATGTGAGGAGTACATCAGGATATATGTAATCTGTGAAGAGTACATCAGGGTATATGTAATATGTGAGGAGTACATCAGGATATATGTAATCTGTGAGGAGTACATCAGGGTATATGTAAAATGTGAGGAGTACATCAGGGTATATGTAAAATGTGCGGAGTACATCAGGGTATATGTAATATGTGAGGAGTACATCAGGGTATATGTAATATGTGAGGAGTACATCAGGGTATATGTAATCTGTGAGGAGTACATCAGGATATATGTAATCTGTCAGGAGTACATCAGGATATATGTAATCTGTCAGGAGTACATCAGGATATATGTAATCTGTGAGGAGTACATCAGGGTATATGTAATATGTGAGGAGTACATCAGGGTATATGTAATATGTGAGGAGTACATCAGGGTATATGTAATCTGTGAGGAGTACATCAGGATATATGTAATCTCTGAGGCGTACATCAGGGTATATGTAATATGTGAGTAGTACATCAGGGTATGTGTAATATGTGAGGAGTACATCAGGGTATATGTAATCTGAGGAGTACATCAGGGTATATGTAATATGTGAGGAGTACATCAGGGTATATGTAAAATGTGCAGAGTACATCAGGGTATATGTAATATGTGAGGAGAACATCAGGGTATATGTAATCTGTGAGGAGTACATCAGGATATATGTAATATGTGAGGAGTACATCAGGGTATATGTAATATGTGAGGAGTACATCAGGGTATATGTAAAATGTGCAGAGTACATCAGGGTATATGTAATCTGTGAGGAGTACATCAGGGTATATGTATTCTGTGAGGAGTACATCAGGGTATATGTAATAGGTGAGGAGTACATCAGGGTATATGTAATATGTGAGGAGTACATCAGGGTATATGTAATCTGTGAGGAGTACATCAGAATATATGTAATCTGTGAGGAGTACATCAGTGTATATGTAATATGTGAGGAGTACATCAGGGTATATGTAATCTGAGGAGTACATCAGGGTATATGTAATCTGAGGAGTACATCAGGGTATATGTAATCTGAGGAGTACATCAGGGTATATGTAATCTGTGAGGAGTACATCAGGGTATAGGTAATCTGTGAGGAGTACATCAGGGTATAGGTAATCTGTGAGGAGTACATTAGGGTATATGTAATGTGTGAGGAAACATCAGGATATATGTAATCTGTGAGGAGTACATCAGGATATATATATAATCTGTGAGGATTACATCAGGGTATATGTAAGCTGTGCGGAGAACATTAGGGTATATGTAATCTGTGCGGAGTATATTAGGGTACATGTAATCTGTGCGGAGTACATCAGGGTAGTATAATAAGAGGGTATAATAATGGGGTAAATAATACATATCCATACATGTGTGTTATGCTGTAAAACAATCCTTTCTGAAAAGGCCAGTTTTACACTAATAAATAATGTCCTTTCTGATCACCCTTTTGGTCGACACTTTGCACCTCTGTAGTTTGGGGAATTTTGCTGGGAAAGTGTTGTCCTGGTATAATACGGGCGACCTCACTTCCAGCAGATATGTTTGGGCCCTTCTCTTCCTGGTTCCCAAATATTAGAAGGAAAGTTCCCCTCGGGCCTGCTCATCTGCTTATTTTTATCATCCTCGACTAAGGCCCTTATGCACACGCCCGTAGCCATTTGCACGGCCATGATTTTCGGGTCGTTGGGCCGCATATTGTCACCCGCGAGCCGCCCGGAAATCGTGGCCATGTACATGGTCGCGTCCATTATTTTCTATGAACCTCGACCGCAGAACACGGCTGTAATAAGACATGGAGCCTGGACCGCAGAAAGAACGGACATATCTTATTACAGCCGTGTTCTGCGGTCCAGTCTCCTGGGCCATGCACGGACCGTGGAAAACACGGTCATGTGCACGGGCCCATAGAAATTAATGGTGCCGCAAGACTCCCGTGGATTTTAGGGGGCATTGCGGCCGCATAAGCACGTTCCACTTAGGCCCCATGCCATATATGGCATCGCCATACCTGGGGTAACCAGCTTAGCAGTTTATGAGATGTGTGTCTTCTGTGGCACAAACTGGGCACAACATATTGTTCACTAAAATGGCATATCAGCGGAAAATTGCAATTTTCACTTTTCACCATCCGCTGCGCATTAATTACTAATGGAAAAACACCTGTGGGGGCAAAATGCTCACTACACCCCTTAAAATGCCTTAAAGGGTGCAGTTTCCAAAATATGGGTCACTACTTGGGCGTTTGTTTTACTATTTGACCTCAGAGCCCTGCAATTGTGGGCCAATGCTGTGAAAATCACCACAATGGACCTCAAATGCGCATGTTGCTCTTCACTTCTGAGCTCTGTCATATGTCCAGGCAAATGTTTAATGCCTTGAGGGGTGTAGTTTCCAAAATGGGGTCACTTCTTGGGGGCTTCCACTGTACTCTGGTACCTTAGGGTTTTGCAAATGCAGCATGGCACCCAAAAACCAATCCAGCAAAAATCTGCATGCCAAATAGCGCTCCTGCCTTTCTGAGCCCCGCCCTGTGTCCAAACAGCAGTTTAAGACCACATATGGGGTATTTCCGTACTCTGGAGAAATTGCTTTGATATGTGCCCTGTATGTCTCACACCTGCAGCAGCGATCAGCATTAGGAAGAGCCAGGAGTTCCTGCGGCACCGTTCTGTGGTCTGTGATGGCCCGGGAGTGGACCGCTCCAGTCACCTGACCTCACAGTGACACGAGGTCAGATGACTCAGGTCCAGTGTTCCCTATAAGGTGCGCGGCTGCCCACATTCCACGATCTGCACGCTCACTAAACTTTAAAGCCCGCCTCACGGGTGGTGGGCTGATGCAGTGACATTGCGAGCACTGGAGGGGGCACCGGTGCTAGTGACAGACACATTCACTTGTATGTGCGTCCTCAGGACGCACATACAAATGTATACTATAGGCAGCAGGCAGGGCCGGCCTTAGGGATGTGCGAGCGCACAGGGCGCTGCACCCTCCCAGCATGTAGGGGGTGCCACTGGGCTCTGCCTCTACTCTGTGCTCTGCTCTTAGTTACATACACGTAAATAAGAGCCAAGAAGCAGAGGAAGCTCCGCCCAGAGCCCATCCTGTCCGAAGCCTGTGATCCTGTCCGAAGCCTGTGATCCTGTCAGCAAGGAGAGATGGTGAGTATCTATGTGTGTATATACAATGTGTGTCTCTGTGTGTATATAGTATGTGTCTCAGAGACTACCATATTAATACAATACAATTAATAAAGTCTATTCGCATATGAGGTTACTGTGGTTGCACCATTGAAGTTTTTGCTAGGGTGGAGATACTCGCAGGCTTTACATCCTCCACATTTAAAAGAATGTTAGTTTTACCCAGCCATGTGTTTGATGCGGCAGGTGTTGAAAGATGACTTTTAACTAGCCTGTCCCTTAAAATCCATCCCCCGACGATATGTGACAGAAGGATATTTCATAACTTTTTCACTGACATCTGGGTCTAAGCCGAGGATGCCCCAATAGTTTCTCAAAATTTCAAGCGCGTTATAAGATTGTAATTCTATAAACTCCTAATGCATGATAGCAATGGGCTAGGTAATGTCACTATCGGACACCCTCCCACATTTAATGCAAAGGCAACTCCATAATAGATATTTATATATAGAAAAATCAGAGTACGAAGCCAGGTATATATAAAATATAACAAATTGTATTATTTACACATATAAAACAAACATTTAAAAAGGTACATAATGAAATGGAGAGACTCTATAATATTGTATAATACAAGTAAACAGGCTATCCACGTGTATATAGCAATAAATATTGCACTGTATTCCTTACACTGAGGAGATATGAGATGGGAGGTGTGTTGTCCTATAAACAGCTAATCCCTCATGTGAACACCCATAAAGTAATATACATAATAGTCCTAGGGGCAGTTTTTCAGAAGGGAGAGCTTGAATATCATAAATAGGTATGGAGAACCTTACCCATGTCAGTATTCCTGGAAGGCTGGATAGCAAGTATTAAACCCAACACGCGTTTCGCGATGTCTGCTTCCTCAGGGGATGTATAGTGTCTTGTTGCAGTCTTGGTTTTAAATAGTGCAATGCCCAGGTGTTTTCTGTTTATTCAGCGTCCATAGAATAGCGGCGCATGTCCACCGACGCAACCGGAAGTGAGGCATGCCCCACTTCCGGCCTCCAGCTCCGTAGCGCACATCCGGGTTCCTGACGTGTACCAGGAATACCAGACATGCACATTGCGCTATGGGAGGTGGAAACGGAGCAAGCAACACACCCGGTCACGTGCACTTGGAGTGCGCACCTCATAGGACAACTGGGACAAGGAGAATCGCAAGTAACATGTTGCTAAACTAATGACGTAGCAAACCCCACCCATTCAATATATCCCCAAGGACCAAATGATAGCCAATGAGTATTGCGTGTATTGCCAAGGATTGTGATAGATGCGTGAATGTTGACATTCAGAAGAGGGGGAGAGAAATAATCTCCCAGAGAATGCTTATATACAACTCGATGACTAGTGGGAAAATATAGTGAACATAATACAACATTAATTATATTAGACCTCGTGAGACAAGTTTGGTTACACTAATTAGTGAGGTCACTGTGTAAAATTTAGGGGAATATAGATGTGGATGTGATTACACATCACACATATATCCCACGGCAAAGAAATATGCAAAAGAGACCACAGTTAGGGTCATTTCATAAAAAACAACAACATGTGACATAAAACACTTCTCAAAAGGAAACTAAAAAAAAGAGGAAGACATAGCAGGGTATCAATATTGAGCTACGTCACTGTACACGAAATTTATTGGCATTTTCTCAGTCCGTATTATAGGGGGTCATCTGGGTCCAAAGCTCATATTTCCTATATACAGGCACTCAGACTGAAGAGAGATGGTACATCAGATACCTAATAAAAAAATATTGTTTAGTACAAGACACAAAAACAATTGTAGGGTTAAAAAAACGTGCTGATGGTAGGGTGGTTACACTTATTTAAAGAGAAGGGGGCAGAGCTTGACAGCGAGCAGAGAAGGTGGCTTGATCCGGAGCTACTGCTGCAACCCGACTTACCCGAACTCATAGCGAGATAGGACACGGCAGTATGGTGAGGACCATCAAAGATAAGGGCAAAGACCCCTCAATCACCCCCAAACCGGGGAAAAACCAAGCCAATTTGGACAAGTTTTTGAAGAAAACTCTAGAGCGCTCTCCGACGCGTACATCCAAGATGGCGCCGGAAGCACAGGAGATCAATCGGAGGCTGGGGGTGAGTCTACTTATGTCCCTGTGTCAAGAGGATTCATTAAAATAGTTATTTTTAAAGCCCTGGGCCCCTTAGCCTTAGATTTGGCAGATATAAAAGCAGTCTTGCGACATATAGGGGACAGGGTGCACATGCTTGAGTCCACACATACGGAGGAGGTCAAATTTGGAGAGGCTGTACAAAAGACTTATACATATACAACATGACCACATTAACATGGCTTTATTGCTTTATTGCAAGCTGAAGATCGGGAAAACAAGTTGCCGCAAGAATATTAGGATTCGCGGCCTTCCGGAATCCATTTCACATGAGGTTTTGCCTAAAGTTGCTCGGGAGATTTTTGTTTCTATATTGGGAGAGGATAGAGCTGCATCAATTCACATTGAACATATACATCGGGCCTTGAGAGCTAAACCACGTTTGCAAGATCCACCTCGAGATGTAATCTGTGGTCTACTTAGCTATGTGGATACAGCTGCACTTCTGAAGCAAGCAAGGGCTTCAGAAGGAGTTTGTTATGAGGGAACCCCTATTCTTCTTTTCCAAGATTTGCTGTCCTCAACTCTTGCCAAACGTAGCATATTGAAGCCGCTGTTAGATATGTTGCGGGCTAACAACATCCCGTTTCATTGGCTGTATTCTTTTGGAGTGGCAAACATTAAGCAGGATAAGCAAATTGTGATTAGGAAACCAGAGGATCTTCGTGCTGCTTGGCATTTACTTGGATTACAACCTATAGACATTCCATCATGGCTTCCTTTAGCTCAACCTCTGAGGATACCTGCTCTACGTGAGACTGATCCCTGGACAAGGGTGTCTGGACATCGCTCGCCGTGAGGAAAGAAAAGCACTCCCATGACCCAAAGAGTGGATTCGACCTGAGGACTCTTGGTCGCTCCGTAGTAAATATATATCTGCATAACTCCTTGCACTAATTGATGACTTCCCGTTCAGTTTCCTTACTCCTGTATGGGCTTTGGGGAGATTTATAGTCATAACTGCATTGTTATAAGTTGACTACTGATTGTTTTATGGTCCTCACATTTGATTGTATAATGTATTATAAGTGTACTTGAAGTGTCTTATTGGTATTACACTTGAAATATAAAAAGCTGCTTGGGTGGGGTTTGGGTTGTTATGCCTTGAGGTTAATCTCATGTATTCTATAGTGACCCCCCAACTTGTATGTGTATTTCTCCTTTCTTTAGGGTGATGCTGCTTGTTCCTCTAGATGCTGGAATTACACCCTTTTCCATAGCTTTTGTTTTATTCCTTTATGGAATACGGTTATTTACTATTCTATTACTTTTTTGTTATTTTTGTAATGTCATGTGGTCTGAAAAGATATTGAGGTGGATTTTTGGGGGCTATGGCGGAACTTAAGATTGTATCGCATAATGTGAGGGGTCTGAATGTGCCACATTGTAACGTTCCCCGCCTTCCCCACGGCCTCTGCTCCGGTTCCGGCGTCCTCGATTACCACATGCTCATCCCGAGCTCCACTTACCCGATCCGGACGCTCTGCTGGCTCTGGACAGCGTCAGGTAAGTGCATCCCTTACCTCCCTCCGCGGCCGTCATCCTCGATGTGCGGCTGCAGTCACTAGAGGGCGCGCGCGCTGACTCGTCCTGTCATAAAGGGTCAGCGCGCGCCTTAATTAATAAGACTTCCTATTTAAGGTTCCTCCTTCCCTGCATCCATGCTTGTTCAACCAAGTTCCCCGTGAGTTTCCCTGTGCCCTGGTTCCCTGTTTCCGTCCCTTCTGCCTTTTGTCTGGATTTCCCGTTACTGACCTCTGCCTGAACTTGACCATCCTTGTCTGCCGCCTGCCTTGACCTATTGCTTCCATACCCGTTACGACGTCTGCTGCCTGCCTTGACCTATTGCTGCCATACCCGTTACGACGTCTGCTGCCTGTCCTAACTTCTGCCTATCCATCCGACCGCCTCTACCCACTGTGTCAAGTGTTGCCTGGGTTCCAAACACCATCTCCCAGGCGACACCGAGGAGCCACGAACAACCCGGTGAGAACCGCTATTGGTTGAACAAGCCATGGATCCCCTTGACACAGCCCTGATTGACACGGCTGATATGGCTCAGGAGCTTTCCAGACAACGAGTCCGCCAAGATCAGCTGTTTCAGCTACTGCAGAATGTGTCCACTCGTTTGAACGAACTAGCGCCTCCGATACCACCACCGCAAGCTACTGTCTACAGTCCGGGACTACATTTACCTACGCCTGCCCACTATGAGGGAGACCCCAAGACCTGCAGGGGATTTTTTAACCAGTGCACCATCCACTTTGAAGTCATGGCACATCATTTTTCCTCAGACCAGGCTAAGGTGGCCTACATCCTGTCCCTGCTGTCTGGTGAAGCGCTGGCTTGGGCATTTCCCTTGTGGGAGAGAAACGACCCCATCATGTACAACATTCAGAACTTTCTCTCCACGTTTAAAAGGGTGTTTGAAGAACCAGGTCGAGCCTCTTCTGCAGCTTCCTCTCTACTCAAGCTCCGGCAAGGAACCTCCACTGTAGACCAATACACCATTCAGTTTCGCACCCTGGCTACTGAACTCCAGTGGAATAATGAGGCTTTGGTATCTACCTTCTGGGAGGGTCTGGTGGGCCGAATCGAGGATGAACTTGCTGGCCGAGACCTTCCACTGTCCTTGGATGACTTGATTACTCTTGCCAATCGTATAGATATACGTTTCCGTGAGAGACAACAAGAATCTGCTCGAAGCAATCGGACATCACGGTTGGCACCAACCTTCCAAAGACCTTTTCTGGCCTCATCTTCATATCGGTCGGACAAACCCATGCAGGTGGAGAGAACAAGACTCAAGCATGAGGAGCGTCAGAAAAGACGCAAGTTGAATTTATGTTTGTATTGTGGTGGTAAAACGCACTTCCTTAGAGACTGTCCAGTGAGGCCGGAAAACTCTAATGCCTAGGGCAAGTAGGAGAGGCTACACTAGGTGGAAAACCTTCCTCTCAGAAGATGACCATACCAGCGAAGCGGTCCTTTGCAGAAACCACTTTCTGCATTCAAGCCTTCCTAGATTCCGGATCCGCTGGGAATTTTCTGTGCCAGTCCTTGGTAAATCGCTACCAAATCCCAGTGCAAAAACTAACAAAACCGTTGTCCATTGCTTCTGTAGATGGGAGGCTTCTACAGGAAACTATCTCGTCACCGAACCCATTCTCCTGTTAACTGGGGCACTGCACCAGGAACGTATCTCCTTCTATGTTTTAAAGAACTCTCTGAACTCTTTGCTACTAGGTCTACCGTGGTTGCAGAAGCACTCTCCTGTTATTGACTGGACTGGAGGTCAAATTACCAGCTGGAGTGACTTCTATCACCAACATTGTCTACAATCTATTCGCCCACCCATGCCTCAGTCTACAGAACCTAACTCAGCAGGACTTCCTACTCCATACAAAAGCTTCTCGGATGTTTTCTGTAAACAACAAGCTAAATCGCTGCCTCCTCACAGGCCATATACCTGGTCCCCAACTCGACGCCTCCCAGAGGCAGAGTCTACCCTCTGTCTTTGCCCGAGACGGAGACCATGTCTCTGTATATCCAAGAAAATCTGGAGAGAGGATTCATCCGTAAGTCCTCCTCTCCTGCTGGCGCAGGGTTTTTCTTTGAGGGAAAAAAAGACGGCTCCTTGCGTCCTTGTATTGATTACCGAGGATTGAATAATATCACGTTGAAGAACAAGTACCCGTTACCATTGATCTCGGCACTCTTTGACCGCCTACAGAGGGCGAAAATCTTCACCAAACTAGACCTTTGTGGAGCTTATAACCTCATCCGCATCCGCGAGGGTGACGAATGGAAAACCGCCTTCAACACTTGTGATGGGCATTTTGAATACCTTGTCATGCCCTTTGGACTTTGTAATGCTCCTGTAGTTTTCCAGGCTTTTGTTAATGACATATTTCGAGATCTGTTGTACAGCTGTGTGGTGGTATACCTAGATGACATTTTAATCTTTTCTCCCAATATTCAAACTTATCGTGTGCATGTGCGCCAAGTGTTACAGCGGCTGCGTGAGAACACTCTGTTTGCCAAGCTAGAGAAATGCCTCTTCGAGAGAACCAGCCTGCCTTTCTTGGGGTATGTCATTTCCGACCAGGGACTTCAAATGGATCCAGCCAAGCTATCTTCTATTCTCAACTGGCCTCGTCCACAAGGACTCAAAGCGGTCCAACGCCTGCTGGGATTTGCAAATTATTACCCCACCAGATTATTCCTCATTTCTCCTCTATGATAGCTCCTATTTCTGCTCTGACCAAAAAAGGGGTTAATGCTAAAGACTGGACCACGGAGGCTGAAACTGCATTCCAAGCTCTTAAAGTTGCCTTCTCTTCTGCTTCAGTCCTACATAGACCGGATTCCACCAAACCCTTTGTTCTAAAGGTCGATGCTTCATCTGTGGGAGTCGGAGCTATCCTTTCACAAAAGACTTGTGGAGGGAGACTGGTGGCCTGCGTTTTTCTCCAAATCGTTCACATCCGCTGAAAAAAATTATGGAATTGGAGATAAAGAACTTTTAGCTATTAAATTGGCCCTGGAGGAATGGAGACATTTGCTTGAGGGTGCACGGCATCCCATCATCATTTACACAGATCATAAGAACCTCCTATACTTACAGACTGCTCAACGCCTAAACTCTCGTCAAGCTCGGTTGGCATTATTCTTCTCCAGATTCGATTTTCAGCTTCACTACAGACCCGCTGGAAAGAATACCAAGGCTGACGCTTTATCTCGATGTTTTGACCCCACAGACCAATAGCCCAGCCCACAGTTTATTATAGATCCTAAACGTATTGTGAATGCTGCTCCAGCTGAAGTGGTACACATTCCTCGATTAAAGACCTACGTACCCCCTAAACAAAGGGATTGTGTTCTTCATTGGGGTCATGCCTCAATTTGATTGGCCGTCAGTACTGGTGGCCTTCCATGTCCCAAGACACTAAAGACTTTGTTTCAGCCTGCTCCACCTGCTCTCAAAATAAAGTCTCCCATTCAAGACCTGCTGGCCTTTTGCACCCTCTGCCCGTGCCTGACTCTCCCTGGTCGCACATTGCCATGGACTTCATCACTGATCTGCCTAGTTCTGCTGGGTGTACAGTGATCTGGTTTGTAGTGGATCGCTTTTCTAAGATGGCGCACTTCGTACCTCTCTCAGGCCTTCCGTCATCTTCCCGACTGGCAACGCTGTTTATCAAGCACATCTTTCGCCTGCATGGTCTTCCTAAGCATATTGTTTCTGCCAGAGGAGTTCAGTTCACATCAAAGTTCTGGATAGCCTTGTGAAAACTGCTGGAGGTCAAACTAGACTTCTCTTCCGCGTACCATCCTCAATCCAATGGTCAAGTAGAGCGGATAAACCAAATACTTGAACGTTTCCTCAGGAATTTCGTGTTTCCGCGACAAGACGACTGGGCAAGTCTGCTTCCATGGGCCGAATTTGCCTACAACAACCATACGGGGGAATCTATCCGCTCTTCTCCCTTCTTCTTGGTGTTTGGCCAGCATCCAGGAATTCCCCTACCAGTCTCTGCACCTTCTGAGGTTCCAGCTGCTAACACGGTCCACCGCGACTTTGTATGGATATGGCAAAAGGCCAAGGACTCCATCCACAAAGCCGTAGCCAGGTTTTAGAGAGACACGGATAAAAGAGGCAGGTTTCCCGCCGCAGCTCCTTCCTAGGGATAAAGTCTGGCTGTCCACCCGGTACATACGTCTGAAGACCCCTTGTTACAATCTAGCTCCTCGGTTTCTGGGCCCCTATGAAATAACAAAACAAATCAATCCAGTAACTTTCAGACTTCGCCTTCCTCAGTCTCTGAAAATCTCTAATTCCTTCCATATTTCTCTGCTGAAACCCACTATACTCAACCGTTTTTCAAAGAAAATTCCTGTCCATCCTCCGCTGGCAGGATAATGCCAAATTTGAAATTCAAGAGATCCTGGATGTCAAAAGTTCACGGGGGAGATTATGGTACCTAGTGGACTGGAAAGATTATGGTCCTGAGGAGAGGTCATGGGAGCCCGTGGAGAATATCAACGCCCAAGCTCTTATCAAGGTCTTTGAGCGAAGGTTTCCAAGCAAGCCTAAAAAGAGGGGGCGTAAATGGGGGGTACTGTAATGGCTGCCGCACCGTTCCCCACCTTCCCCACGGCCTCTGCTCCGGCGTCCTCCATTACCACATGCTCATCCCGAGCTCCACTTACCCGATCCAAACGCTCTGCTGGCTCTGGATGGCGTCAGGTAAGTGCAGCCCTTACCTCCCTCCGCGGCCGTCATCCTCAATGAGCGGCTGCAGTCACTAGAGGGCGCGCGCGCTGACTTGTCCTGTCTTAAAGGGCCAGCGCGCGCCTTAATTCCTAAGACTTCCTATTTAAGGTTCCTCCTTCCCTGAATCCATGCTTGTTGAACGAAGTTCCCCATGATTTTCCCTGTGCCCTGGTTCCCTGTTTCCGTCCCTTCTGCCTTTTTGTCTGGATTTCCCGTTACTGACCTCTGCCTGAACTTCACCATCCTTGTCTGCCGCCTGCCTTGACCTATTGCTATCCATACCGGTTACGACGCCTGCCTTGACCTATTGCTGCCATACCCGTTATGACGTCTGCTGCCTGTCCTGACTTCTGCCTATCCATCCGACCACCTCTACCCGCTGTGCCAAGCGTTGCCTGGGTTCCAAGCACCATCTCCCAGACGACACAGAGGATCCACGAACAAACAGGTGAGAACCGTTATACACAGAAGCATAGTCAAGTTATTAGAATGTTGAAAAAGCAGACTGCAAACGTGGTCCCCTTACAAGAAACCCATTTCAATCGTACAAAACTCCCTACTCTTCCTACCAGAGATTTTAATTTATGGTTCCATTGCCCTTATCAGTCTGCAGCTCGAGGTGTTAGCATAGCTATACATAAATGCATTCCATTTTCGTTGTTAACGCAATTGGAAGACTCGGATGTTAGATACTTATTTATAAAAGGGAAAATATGTAATGATGTATACCTTCGTAGAATTTTTATTTCATAGCTATCTAAAAACAGGGGTAAAATCACCACTGTGAAAAGCCCAACCGTGTATTTAAAAACGTATTAAACAGAATACTCCCAGTCCTAGTTCGTTTGCGAACCCTTAATGACTGGGTATGTAAACAGAGATATCAAAATATGGAATCAGCGTATAACATTGGTAAAGCAGTGGTTTGGACCCTCGTTCACACAGGAGCCTGCGTTAACCGCACCAGATTCTCCCAATGTACAGATGCACAACAATGCCACTGCCCCCTACGCAAAATTCCCTCACTTCACCCGACCCTACGCGTTTCTATACTTATCATCAGGGGTCTGTCAGTCTGGCCAGGATGCCAGCGATATATCTTCAGCAGCAGATATTCTACTGCACAACACGGAAGCATGCACGCATAGATGTTAGCGCCATGCTTCACTCTGGGACTCTGAGTCACTATGAACTGAATACTCCGCCCCCTGGCTCCGGCAGCATACATCAAACAGCCAATCACACTGGCCCAGCACATCCATGATGCTCAACCATGTGACTCCCGGCTGTCAGCTGACATACCCGGAAGTAACAATGTAAACAACACAGAGCATGCAGACTCAATGGGAGGCTGTAGAAGTATCTATTTACTACACAAAGCCTCATGCTATTCAAGGATGGAGTATAACACTATAAGGTTGGATATATGTTGCGGATCAGCTCAGGGCCGCAATTGGACTACCACGATAGGAGCACCTACCCTGAAAATACATAATATATGGATAGAAGAACGACGTAATTGTAAACCTCACTTAAACCATTTGACACACTCCTGGACTCAATTGCCATACCTGCTACTTATTGATTGATATATTTCAAGTGACTACACTGGGACTAGGAATGCATTACCATACCCCCACCCAGAGGACCAAAAAAGCCCTATGACTTGATATGGATTGTGTATTAAATAAAACAGGTATAATTTGTTTGCTCGTTTAAACCTTCAGGATGTACGCAAGCCAGTCTGTAGATCCATTGGGCCTCTTTACGCAGAATGAGGTTATCCCAATCCCCTCCCCGTTTGGGAGGACGTACCAATTCAATTGCCTGAAATTTTAAACATTCTGCCCTGCCTTGATGTTTTGCATGCACATGTTTTGATATGGAAGTATCTCTTTCATTTGTAACATCTCCAACATGTTCCCTAATCCGGCGCCGAAACTGCCGTATCGTCTTGCCCACGTAATTCAGTGGGCACGGACATGTGATTAAATAGACAACTCCAGCCGTTTTGCAGTTCACAAAATCTCGGATATCATACTCAACCTTGGTGGTAACACTTGAATTTTTTTCCACTTTGAATGAAATCACAGGCTCTACAACTACCACATCTGTCTGTACCCGGTATCTGCCTGTCTAACCAAGTACCCTTTTGGATTATTGGATCAAAACAACTCTGCATCACCCTATCCCTGATGTTTTTACCTCTACGGAACGTGACTGAAGGCCATTGTGTTATCTGATCCGCCAAGTCCGCAATTATACATTTTACTCATTTATCACTTCAGTGAATTTTCAAATGTTCATATTTGTGGGAGCACAATATATATCGTTAAAATACAGTGATGTATACCTTCGCTAATCTATATTCTCCTAATGTTGGCTTATTCGGACTCTGAACATGTTACGTGATTTTTCTGAAGGGATTTTGGTGGTGGGGGAGACCTGAATTTACCCCTTAATCTGATTTTAGACACCACGGGATCACAGCATGCCTTGTATAAGACGCTAGCACACTTGAACAAGGCTTTGAATTCCCTGCACTTGACAGATGTCTGGAGACTGCTGCATCCGTTAGATAAGGATTATTCTTATTTCTCACCCACCCACAATACATATCACAGATTAGATTAGATTTTTCTTTCGCAGCAGTATACTTCACTAGTCCGTTCTGCGGATATAGGCCATATTTTATTATCAGACCATGCCCCGATTTTAGTGTCTATAAGTTTAGTAGGTATTCCTAAGGGAGATTGGTGTTGGAGACTTAATGACACTCTTATAGCGGATAAGACTAATGCCCAGATTATTGAAAACCATTTATCTCAATATTTCACTCATAATGTTTCAGATTCTATTTCGAATCCGATTGTGTGGGAGGCTCATAAATCGGTGATCAGAGGTGAGCTTATTTCCCTGGGAACGCATGTAAAGAAAAAGACCAATGCTGTACTAAATTCTTTATTTTCTCAGATTGCCCTTTTGGAGGGAGTACACAAGAAGACAGTAGCCATCTCTTCATTAGCGGAATTGACTAGTCTTAGAGATAAGGTGAAAGACATTCTTAATGTTAAATCCGCCCACCTCATCCAAATTTCAAAATATAAGCAATATGCTCATGGTGACAAGGGGAATAAAATGATGACGGCCTTAATTCGCAAACAACAAGCGAAGACTTTTATCCCAAAGATTAAAAAGAGACAGGGGGAATGGTTTCAGACACTGCTCATATTGCAGAGGCGCTGGTGCACTCCTGTTCCAGAGAGGTCCCAAGGGCAAGTAAATGGTATGTGGTTACTTTTCCAAGCTCTTCTCTTCCGCAGAACGCAACTACTCGCATCAAATTGGCCCTGGAGGAGTGGAGACATCTACTAGAGTGCACAGCTCATCCAATCTTGATTTTTACGGACCACAAGAATCTGACCTACCTCCAGACGGCCCAACGGTTGAACCCTCGTCAGGCCAGGTGGTCACTGTTCTTTGCAAGGTTCCAGTTTGAGCTTCATTATCGCCCGGACGACAATAATGTGATGGCCGATGCCTTGTCCAGGTCTTTCGAGACAGAAGACACCATTGAGAGTCCACAAAACATTATCGATCCATCTTGCATTGTCTCGGTCAACCCCCTGCAAATTGGGGACATTCCTCCTGGGAGGACTTTTGTGCACCTGGCTGATCGTGGAAGAATCCTCCGCTGGGGTCACTCTAGACTGGCAGGTCATGCGGGGTTACGCAAGACCCGGGATTTGATTGCTCGTCATTTCTGGTGGTCCACTCTGCCCAAAGATATTGTGGACTTCGTTTCTTCCTGTGCTGTATGTGCAGCCAACAAGGCCACCCACTCCAGAGCTGCTGGCCTGCTCCAGCCATTGCCTGTGCCCAATGCTCCCTGGCAGCATATAGCGATGGACTTTATCACGGACCTGCCTCTCTCTGCTGGTGGTGGACCGATTTTCGAAGATGGCCCACTTTGTTCCTCTTACCGGTCTTCCTTCTGCTCCTCAGTTGGCCAAGTTATTTATCCAACACATCTTCCGCCTGCACGGCTTGCCGCAGCATATTGTGTCTGATCGGGGGGTTCAGTTCACCTCGAGGTTCTGGAGAGCCCTCTGCGGACTTCTTGGCGTGAAGTTGGACTTTTCTTCTGCCTACCATCCTCAGTCTAATTGTCAGGTCGAGAGGATCAACCAGATTTTGGAGAACTACATACACCACTTCATCTCCAAGTAGCATGATGACTGGGTGAAGCTGCTCCCGTGGGCGGAGTTCTCCTACAATAACCACACCAGCGAGTCTACTAGGAATACACCGTTCTGCATTGTCTAC
Organism: Rhinoderma darwinii; assembly: GCF_050947455.1. Taxonomy (NCBI): domain Eukaryota; kingdom Metazoa; phylum Chordata; class Amphibia; order Anura; family Rhinodermatidae; genus Rhinoderma; species Rhinoderma darwinii. The sequence continues at coordinate 156,541 of NW_027464285.1, read as the reverse complement.
GACCAACACCCACGAATTCCTCTCCCGGTGCCTGATACTTCCAAGGTACCTGCAGCTGATTCCACGTTTAGAGACTTTTTGAAGATCTGGCAGCAGACTCGATCCTCCATCCTAATGGCAGTGGAACCGCATGAAACAGAAGGCTGACACAAGGCGAAGAGAGCCTCCTCGGTTTCTTCCTGGCACTAAGGTCTGGCTGTCATCCAGGAATATCCGACTGAGGGTGCCGTCATGTAAATTTTCCCCAGGTTCCTCGGACCATTCGAGGTTCTGCAGCAGATCAATCCTGTCGCCTACAAGCTCCGGCTGCCTCCTACCCTCAGGATTCCCAACTCCTTCCATGTCTCCCTCCTGAAACCTGTGATCCTGAACCGCTATTCCAAGACTCCCCTTTTTATTTGGTGGATTGGAGGGGGTTTGGTCCTGAAGAGAGGTCCTGGGAGCCAGAGGAGAACCTCAATGCCCCTACTCTTCTGAAGTTTCTCTCTCGCTCTGGTCCCAATAAGAGGGGGGATACTGTTATGTCCGTGGCTGCGGGCTGTCAGCTCCAACCTCCCCTTGACAGCCGCAGCCACGAGTCGGCAAGTGCTGGCCCCAGCCTCCTCAGGAGACGCCAGTGCTCGCATCCACTCACATCTGCCGAACCCCGTAGGGTGCGCGCACGCTCGTGCCCGCTCTTAAACAGTCCCTGTCCCTGTATCTATACTTGTTTCCAGTTCCTGTACCTAGCAATCCATACATTCCAGGTTTAGCACCGAGCCGTGCCAAAGTCGTGCTGCGCTACATCCACGTCTGACCTGCTCCACCTTTCCTGACGTCTGCCTGCTACCTAAGTCCCAGCCAAGCCTGCCCTGCTGCTGTCTGAGCTGCCACAGGTACCTATAGACCTATAGACTCTCACCTGCTCTCTGTTGGCCAGCTGCCTTACTGCCAAGGCGGTACGGCCGAGTGGGTTCACAGACCCTTCGTGACAGTTAGACTTACCTGTCTCCAAGCACTTCGCTGAAATGAACCATACGGAGAAACAGTTAAAATTCAGGATAATTGACCACATCCCACCCCTAGGTTGAGGTGGTGACAAAGTGGCTTTTTTAAAAAAAAAAGGGAACTCGAATGGATATTCAGGCTGAATACTCTTAGACCCTTAGAGATAGCTCCGATTCCTGGCATTAACCCCTTCGATGCAGCAATCCATTGTGATCGTTGCATCCTAGGGATTTGTAACAAATCGGCAGCCTTGCCATGCGATCGCTAGGCTGGCGACTGCTACTATGGCAACAGGAGCCGTAACAATGGCCTCCTGTCTACCATTACAGAAGCTGATTAGGCCCCGCCCAGAGGCGGAGCCTGATTGGCTTGCTGTCAGTGAACAACTGACAGTTCCAATACATTGCACTACATAGGTAGTGCAATGTATTAGAACATCAAACAAACAGTTGGACCTTCAAGTCCCCTAGTGGGACTAAAGAAAAGTGTAACAAAAAAAAGTTAAAATAAAAGTTGTAAAAAATACAATAAAAGTTTCAAGTAATAAAATAAAACACAATCTCCCCCTTTTTCCCTTATCAAGTCATTTATTATTGAAAAAAATAAATAAACCATACATATTTGGTATCGCTGCGACCGTAATGACCTAAACTATAAATATATTATGTTATTTATCCAGCGCAGTGAATGCCGTAAAAAAAACAACTAAAAAATAATGGCAGAAAAAAATACAAAAAAATTAAAGTTATGTCTCTCACAACATGGCGACAGAAAAAAATACATTGTCTTTCCAAAAGTAATTTTATTGTGCAAAAAGTTATAAAAAATTTCTATAAATTAGGTATCGGCGGAATCATACTGACCCGCAGAATAAAGGTAACATGTAGTTTATAACGCATGTTGAACACTGTATAAAAAAAAAACTAAAAAACGATGCCAGAATTGCTGTTTTTTTTGTCACGTTGCCTCCCAAAAAAAGGATAACAAGTGACCAATAAGTTTCATGTACCCCAATATGGTACCAATAACAACTACAGCTCGTTCCGCAAAAAAAAAAAAAGCCCTCATACCACTACGTCTATGAAAAAATAAAATAATTTAAGGCTCCAATAAGTCAGGAAAGAAAAATATCCAGTTGTGCAGCCCGAGGGGAAAATTTCTTCTGTTTCAAAAGGCGATGTATCAAGGCACTAAAATTAGGGAACCAGGAAGGGGAGGGCCCAAATATATCCGTGGGAAGCGAGGGCGCACGTATTATACCAGGACAACACTTTCCCGGCAAAATTATTTTTTTTACCTTATTATTATACTACCTGACTATGCCCCTGATATACTCTGCCCAGCTCACATATGCCCCAGATTATAAACGGAAACACCAGTAAAACTCCAAACAAACTATTACCAAGCAAAATCCACGCTCCAAAAGCCAAATGGCGCTCCCACCCATCTGAGCCCTACAGTGTGCCCAAACAGCTGTTTACTTCCACATATATGGCATCGCCGTAACCGGGAGAACCCTTTTAACAATTTTTGGGTGTGTGTCCCCAGTGGCACAAGCTGGGCACGACATATTTGCCATGGAATTGGCATATCTAGGGAAAAAATTTAATTTGCACCTTCCGCAGCGCAATCATTTATGGAAAAGACACGTGGGGTGAAAATGCTCACTACGCCCCTTAATAAATGCCTTGAGGGGTGCAGTTTCCAAAATGGGGTCACTAGTCAGGGGTTTCTTTTATTATTTCACATCAAAGCCTCTGCAATTTTGAACCAATACTTTATATGTTGCCAAATTAGGCCTCAATTTTACATGGTACGCTTTCACTCCTGAGCCCTGTCGAATGTCCAGGCAAAAGATTAGGGCCACATGTAGGGCGTTTCTAAAACCGGGAAACACAGCATCATTATAGAGCTGTCTTGTTATGGTGGCACAAGCTGGGCACCACATATTGGCGTATCTAAGGAAAAATTCCCATTTTCACTATCCCACATCGAGTGCACACGAATTTCTGCACAACACCTGTGGGGTTAACATGCTTACTACACCCCTAGGTGAATACCTTGAGGGTGTTGTTTCCACAATGGGGTCACTTCTGGGAGGTTTCCACTGTTTTGGTCCCACAGGGACATTGCAAATGTGCCCAAACAGCAGTTTATGACCACGTGTGGGGTATTGCCGAGAGAAGCTGCTTTACAAATGTTGGGGTACTTTTCTTTTTTTTTATTTGTTGAGAAAATGAACAATTTGGAACTAAAGCTACGTCTTATTGAAGAAAAAGGATTTTTTTTATTTTCACTGCCCAATTCTAATAAAATCTATGAAACACCTGTGGGGTCAAAATGCTCACTACACCCCTAGATGGATTCCTCAAGGGGTGTAGTTTTCTCAATGGAGTCACTTTTTTGGTGTTTTCACTGTTTTGGTCCCTTAGGGGCTTTGCCAATCTGACCTGGCCTCCGCAAACCATTCCTGCTAAATTTGAGCTCCAAAAGCCAAATGGCGCTCTTTATCTTCTAAGCCCTGCCGTGTCTCCAAACAGCCGTTTATTACCACATGTGGGGTATTGTTTTACTCGGGAGAAACTGCTTTACAAATGTTGCTGTGCTTTTTCTTATTTAGTCCTTGTGGAAATTAGAAAAAATTAGCTAAACCTACATTTTCTTTGAAAGAATGTCGATTTTCATTTTCATGGCCCACTTTCAATAATTTCTGCAAAAAACCTGCGGGGTCAAAATGCTCACTATACCCCTAGATAATTTCCTCAAGGGGTGTAGTTTCCCAAATGGGGTCACTTTTGGTGGATTTCCACTGTTTTGGCACCACAAGAGCCCTTCAAACCCGACATTGTGCCTAAAATATATTCTAATAAAAAGGAGGCCCCAAAATCCTCTAGGTGCTCCTTTGCTTCTGAGGCCAGTGCTTCAGTCCATTACCACACTAGGGCCACATGTGGGATATTTCTAAAAACTGCAGAATCTGGGCAATAAATATTGAGTTGCGTTTGTCTGGTAAAACCTAGTAAAAATAGATTAAAAATGAATTTCTGCAAAAAAAAAATTTGAACATTTCCCCTCTATGTTTCTTTTATTCCTGTGAAACGTTTAAAGGGTTAAGAAACTTTCTAAATGCTGTTTTGAATACTTTGAGGGGTGAAGTTTTTAAAATAGGGTGATTTATGGGGGTTTCTAATATAGAAAGCCCTAAAAGCCGCTTGACAACTGAACTGGCCCCTGTAAAAATAGCCTTTTGAAATTTTCTTGAAAATGTGAGAAATTGCTGCTAAAGTTCTAGAAAAATAAAAGGATGTTCAAAAAACGATGCCAATCTAAAGTAGACATATGGGGGATGTTAGTTAGCAACAATTTTGTGTGGTATAACGGCCTGTCTTACAAGCAGATATATTTAAATTTAGAAAAATGCTAATTTTTGGCATTTTTCACGAAATTTTGGTGTTTTTCATTAATAAATATTGAATTTATCGACCAAATTTTTCCACTATCATAAAGTACAATAAGTCACGAGAAAACAATCTCAGAATCATTTTGATAGGTAAAAGCATTCCCAAGTTATTACTACATAAAGTGACACATATCAGATTTGAAAAAATGGGTCTGGTCCTGAAGGCCAAAATAAGCTTTTTCCTCAAGGGGTTCATAATTCACGGTGGGTGTTAAAAGCACGATCCGGGTGTCTCAGACTAGCGCTGACACCTGGATCGCGCTGTTAACCCCTGCCTCTGGTCCCGGAGACATGACCGGGACCTAATTGGTTCAGATCCTGGTCATGTGATCGTAGGGAAAGTTTGTTGTAGCAACGAACTGGAAAGTTTGTTGCTACAACAAACTTTCCCGGGGACCGATTGGAGGTGCTGCAATCGGTTAAAAGGCAAAACCGGGGGCCATACAACAGCCCCCGGGTCTGCCATGCACAGCAGCTTATGAGAACCAGCCGAAGGCTGGTCCTCATAAGCTTCCTGTCAGTGTGACTCTCAGCGTCACACTGACAGTTTATAATACGTTATACTACCTAGGTAGTGTAATGTATTATAGCAGCGATCAGTGCTGCCAGTCTTGAAGTAAAAAATAAAGTAATAAAAATGTTTTATAAAAGTGTAAAAACAAGTTATAAAAGTTACAAAACAAAAAATGCTTTTTTTCCTATAAGAAGATTTTTATTATAGGAAAAAAATGAAAATGTTAAAAAAAAGTACACATATTTGGTATCACCGCGTTCACAACGACCCCAACTATAAAACTATAATGTTATTTTTCCCGCACAGTGAACAGCGCAAAAAAATAATTAAAAAACAATGTCACAATCACAATTTTTTTGGTCATCAACCCTCCAAAAATATAGAATAAAAAGTAATCAAAAATTTGCATGTACCCTAAAATAGTACCAATAAAAACGACAACCTGTCCCGCAAAAAACAAGCCCTTACACAGCTTTTTGACTGAAAAATAAAAAAGTTATGGCTCTCAGAATATGGCGACACAAAAAATAATTTTATCGAAAAGTGATTTTATTGCGCAAATGCCACAAAACATAAAAAAACTATATACATCTGGTATCGCCGTAATCGTATCAATCCGCAGAATAAAGTAAAATGTCATTTATAGCGCGCGGTGAAAAGTGTAAAAAAAAAAAGACAAAAAACATTGTCAGAATTTGTTTTTTTGTCACTTTGATTGCCAAAAAAAATCTAATAAAAAGTGATAAAAAAAGCCCTCGCACGGCTCCGGTGAAGAAAAAAAGTTCTGTCTCTCAGAATATAGCGACAGAAATTGTGCAGTGTCCAAAAGCAGATAAGATCGGGCGCCATTTATCAGTGCGACATTGGCCACATATCTGCGGATTATTATTTATTTACCGAATTATTATACCCTCTTATTATGTCCTGATGTACTCTGCCCAATTTACACATACCCCCACATCATAAACTGAAATACCAGCAAAACCCAAAACAGAACAGTTACCAAGAAAACTCTGCGCTCCGAAAGCCAAATGGCGCTCCCTCCCTTCTGAGCCCCACAGCGTGTCCAAACACCAGTTTACGTCCACATATATGATATTTTATATCCGGGAGAACCCGCTCAACATTTTATGAGGTATTTGTCTTCAGTGGCACAAACTGGGCACAAGATATTGTGCATTAAAATGGCATATCAGTGGAAAATGTAAATTTTCACTTTGCACCATCCGCTGCGCATTAACGCCTTCACGCACCATGACTTAATAGCATGTTGTGGTGCGGGGGGTTATATATGGAGCGGGCTCATGCGCTGCGCTCGCTCCATATTCTGCAGGTGTCCACTGTGTATTACAGCTGACACCCGGGACTAATGGACAGGAACAGCGATCGCGCTGTTACAGGAGTCTGTATAAATGATGATATACTGCAATACATTAGTACTGCAGTGTATTGTACCAGCGACCTAATGATCACTCGTTCCAGTCCCCTAAAGGGACTTTTGGGAGGTTTCCACTGTTTTGGTACCTCAGGGGCTTTGCAAATGCGACATGACACCCGAAAACCATTCCAGCTACATTTGAGCTCCAAAAGCCAAATATTGTTCCTTCCCTTCTGAGTCTTGCCGTGGGTCCAAACAGCAGTTTATTACCACATCTGGCGTATTGCTGTAATCAGGACAAATTGCTTTACAAATTTTGGGGTGATTTTTCTCCTTTATTCATTGTAAAAATTAAAAATGTCTATGTTTTTTAGAAAAAAGTAGATTTTCAATTTCACGGCCTAATTCCACTAAATTCAGCCAAAAAAACTGTGGGGTCAAAATGCTAACTATACCCCTAGAAAAATTCCTTGAGGGGTGTAGTCTACAAAATGGGGTCACTTTTGGGGGGTTTCCACCGTTTTGCTCCCTCCAGGGCGTTGCAAACGCGACATGGCACTGAAAACCAATCCAGCACAATCTGCGCTTCAAAATCCGAATGGCGCTCCTTCCCTTCTGAGCTCTGCCGTGGGTCCAAACAGCAGTTTAGTACCACATATGGGGTATTGCTAAAATTGGGAGAAGTAGCTTTACAAGTTTTGGGGTGCTTTTTATTCTTTATGCCTTGCAAATATTATTATTTTTTATATTTTTTCAGAAAAAAAGTAATTTTCACTTTCACAGGCAAACTCCAATAAATATAGCAGAAGATCTGTGGGGTCAAGATGCTAACTATACCCCTAGATAAATTCCTTGAGGTGTGCAATTTCCAATACCGTGTCACTTTTGGGGGATTTCCACTGTTTTGGCACTACAAGACCTCTTCAAACCCGACATGGTGCCTAAAATATATTCTAAAAAAAGGAGGCCACAAAATCCACTGGGTGCTCCTTTGCTTCTGAGGGTGGTATTTCAGTGCATTATCACACTTGGGCCACATGTGGGATATTTCTAAAAACTGCAGAATCTGGGCAATAAATATTGTGTTGCGTTTCTCTGGTAAAACCTTCTGTGTTACAGAAAAAAATGTATTACAAATGAATTGCAGCAAAAAAAAAATAAATTTGTCAATTTCCCCTCTACATTGCTTTAATTCCTGCGAAACGCCTAAAGAGTTAAGAAACTTTCTGAATGCTGTCTTGAATACTTTGAGGGGTGCAGTTTTTAATATGGGGTGATTTATTGGGTCTATCTAATACAAAAGGCCCTGAAAGCCACTTCAGAACTGAACTGGTCCTTGAAAAATAGCCTTTTGAAATTTTCTTGAAAATTGCTGGTAAAGTTCTAAGCCGTGTAACGTCCTAGAAAAATAAAATAATGTTTAAAAAACTATGCAAATATAAAGTAGACATATGGAATATGTGAAATAGTAACTATTTTGTGTGGTATTACTATCTGTTTTACAAGCAGATACATTTAAAATGAGAAAAATCATAATTTTTGCAAATTTTCTCTAAATTTGTGTTTTTCAAAAATAAACAATGAATTTATTGACCAAATTTTTCCACTAATATAAAGTACAATATGTCACGAGAAAATAATCTCAGAATCGCTTGGATAGGCAAAAGCATTCCAGAGTTATTACCGCATAAAGTGACACGTCAGATTTGAAAAAATGGGGCTGGTCCTGAAGGCCAAAATGAGCTTGGTCTTGAAAGGGTTAAACACTGTATACACTGTACTGCTATACACACTGCTATAACAGAGGGCTCTCTGCGCAGATGCCTCATGCTCACTGAGGGTATGTTGACACGCAGTGACCAAAAACGTCTGAAAATACTGAGCTGTTTTCAGGGGAAAACAGCTCCTGATTTTCAGACGTTTTTGTAGCAACTCGCATCCCAAGAAGTGACATGCATTTATTTTTCGTGGGCGTCTTTTTAAGCGCCGTATTTTGACAGCCACGCGTAAAATTACACCTCGTGGGAACAGAGCACCGTAAAACCCATTGAAAGCAATGGGCAGATGATTGTAGGCGTTTTTTCAGGCGTAATGCGAGGCGTAAAACGCACGAATTACATCTGAAAACACTGCGTGTGAACATACCCTGAGGTTGTTATGTTGTAACCACGGTAACCACTAATGTATCACCTGTTCCTACTTGTTAACTCAGGTTAAATCACTGATTGTATTACCACACTGGTTTATATATACCGTTAAGATTGTTGGTCATTGCTTGACAAAGATCCCATAGCGACGGATCGAAACATTGCCTGCCTGGGGTGAATAAACACACCACCTTTTCTCACCAATTTTCTTGGAGTGCTGCCTCTTCTTTTTTTTGGGGGGGGATTATATATATATATATATATATATATATATATATATATACACACACATATATTATATATACACACACGGTGCAGGTTTAAGCTTCCTACACAAGCAATTGGGCAGCTGAATTTTGGGTGCCCGTCCGTCAAAGACTGCCAGGGACCCCGGAGAGAAGATCCCGGTGGTTTTCACCACTTCTGTCTTCTCTGTACTCATGTGCACATTTATAGAGTAGAGGTTGCTTCCGCTATTGGTCCCGGTGGTCATGTGACTGGTCACATGACTGCCGAGATGCGGGTAGTAGGAGCCTGCTGCAGGGTATAGCTAGACCCAGCACAGCCCTATCAGTGACCATAGTCAGTGTAACACGGCTGATCTCCCCTTCTGTGCACCACCAGTTACAGAGGAAAAGTATAGTGTAATAAAAATAAAATGTAATAAAAATTCCCCAAATGTCTTTTCTTACCTTTGAGGGAAAGGCCATTAAAATAAAAAGGTAGAAAAATTGATAATTACACATATCAGCCCCCCCCCCCCCACCCCAATCATTGCCATTGACATAATTACATTTACGGTAGACAATGACGGTCACAAATAAAAAGTCTAATTTAGGGTAACAATTTATTGCTAGAAAAAATTAGTTTTTTCTTCAAGATATAAGCCTAAAAATGCTGAAAAAGCAAAAGCATTAATAATAGAAAACGTCAAAGACCAACAAATAAAAATATTGTAGCCGTTTAACTGAGAATCAAATCAGAGACATCAGTCAGCTGAATAAGGGTCCGACACACCGCCTAATGGAATGCTTTGTTTTATAATAGGGGTCATCTCAAATAAAAGAGGCGTGCAGCAGCAAGGTCATCAAATTCACCTTAACCCCTTAACGCTTCAGGACATACTATTATGTCATGGTAAGTGCATCGTTCCCGCTCCATGACATAATAGTATGTCATGGATGAAACATGGTGCCGTTCGCGCGGCGCGTTCATGAGCTGTGATAGCTGCTGTTTCCGACAGCAGGCTATCACAGCTCAGTGTGCAGGGACCAATCGCGGTGGTCCCCGCAGATTGACCCCTCAGAAGCCGCGTTCAATAGCGATCGCGGCTTCTTAGGGGTTAAACCGCCATCGACGGCCCGCTACATGATAGCGGCCGGCGATGGTGGCTATGGCAACCAGAGTCCTAACAATGGACTCCGGCTACGCCATCGACGGAAGCCTAGTAGGTCCTGACATAGTGAGTAGCTGACAGCTCTAATACACTACACTACGCATGTAATGCAGTGTATTAGAATAGCGATCAGGGCCTCCTGCCCCCAAGTCCCCTAGTGGGACAAAGTAAAAAAAAGTAAAAAAAAAGTTGTGTAAAAATAAGAAAATAAAAGTTTTAAGAGTAATAAAAGTAAATATCCCCCCTTTTCCCTTATCAGTCCTTTATTATTAAAATAAATAAACAAATAAACTATACATAATTGGTATCGCCGCGTCCGTAACGGCCTGAACTACAAAATTATTTCATTATTTATCCCGCACGGTGAACGCCATAAAAGAAAATAATAAACCGTACCAGAATCATAATTGTTTGGTCACTTCACCGCCTAAAAAATGGAATAAAATTAGTTCCAAAAAAGTCGCATGTACCTAAAAATGGTAATGATGGAAACTACAGTTCGTTACGCAAAAAATAAGTCCTCGCACGGCTTTATTGATGTAAAAATAAAAATGTTCTGGCTCTTAGAATAAGGTAACACAAAAAGTGAATGATTTTTTATGAAAAGTATTTTATTGTGCAAACGCCATAAGACATCAAAAAAACTATAAACATCTGGTATCGCCGTAATCGTATCGCCCCGCAGAATAAAGTGAATGTCATTTATAGCGCACGGTGAACGCTGTAAAAAAAATAGAATAAAAAAACAATAGTAGAATTGCTGTTTTTTAGTCACCACGCCACTTAAAAATAGAACAAAAACTGATCAAAATGCTGCATGCACCCCAAGAAAACTACAATGGATTCCTCAAGGGGTCTAGTTTCAAAAATGGGGTCACTTTTTGGGGGTTTCCACTGTTTTGGCACCACAAGACCTCTTCAAACCGGACATGGTGCCTAATATAAAGGAGGCCTCAAAATCCACTAGGTGCTCCTTTGCTTCGGAGGCCGGTGCTTCAGTCCATTACCGCACTAGAGCCACATGTGGGATATTTCTCAAAACTGCAGAATCTGGGCAATAAGTATTGAGTTGCGTTTCTCTGATAAATCCTTTTGTGTTATAAAAAAAATCGTATAAAAAGGATTTTCTGACAAAAATAAATAAATATGTAAATTTCACCTCTACTTTGCTCTAAATTCCTGTGAAACACCTAAAGGGTTAATAAACTTTCTATATGCTGTTGTGAATACTTTGAGGGGTCTAGTTTCTAAAATGGGGTGTTTGATAGGGGTTTCTAATATATGGGCCCCTCAAAGCAACTTCAGAACTGAACTGGAACCCCAAAAAATAAATAAATGAGGCAATACTTTGCTTCTTACATTATACGGATAATGAGCCGTGCCCACCCCGAGATGACCCCAGTTTTAAAAGAGGGCAAGGTATGGCGTAAAGATGTATAAGCTGTGCGCGAGTGCATCAGGGTATACCTACAAATTTAGGATATATGAAGGGAAGGACACCAGTATTCAGCCCCCAGAATGCCCCCCCCCCTTACTTGGAGTTAATACAAAAATTGTGTGGGATTTGGTGTACCCACTGCTAGACCAGGGTTACCACCTCTACCTGGATAATTTTTATAACAGCGTCCCACTCTTCAAGTGCCTCGCTTCCAGAAGTCCTGCGGCATGCAGCACTGCTAGAAGAAATCTGAGAGGCCTCCCTAAGACACTGCTTGGGCAAACACTCAGAAGGGGTGAGAGCAGGGCACAATCTAACAGCAACATATTGTGTGTCAAGTACAAGGACAAGAGATATGCCACACCAGTACCCATGTACCTGTACGAGGTACCAGTACAGAGACCCCCAAACCAGACTGCATCCTGGACTATAATAGGTACTTGGGAGGGGTGGACTTGTTAGATCAAGCCCTGAAGCCCTACAGCGCCATGCGGTGTGGTATAAGAAGCTGTCCGTGCACATCATACAGATGGCATTGTACAATGCGTACGTGCTACGTCGATGTGCAGGCCAGACGGGAAATTTCCTGGAATTTCAAGAGGTGGTTATCAAGAAACGAATCTTTAGGGACCAAGAAGGGGGATACCCAGTACTTCTGGAAGCGAGGCCACACGCATCGTACCAGGGCAACACTTTCCAGGAGAAGTTCCCCAAACTGGCAAGAAAGGAAAAAGTCAAGAGGTACAAAGTCTGCTATAAGAGGGGGATAAGAAAGGACACAATATATCAATGTGACACGTGTCCCGAAAAACCAGGGCTCTGTATGAAAGTGTTTTAAAATGTATCATACATCCCTTGATTTTTAATCTACCCCAGTTTTACTTACCCTGATGAACTCCGCACAGCTTATCCCCCTCATCTTTCCCTTCTGTGCCCTGCTGTGTGCCCAGGCAGCTGATAACAGCCACATTGAGGGTATTGCCATACCCAGGAGAACCCACATTACAGTTTATGAGGTGTAGGCTTCCGGTCAAAATGCTCACTAAACCTCTAGATGAATGCCTTAAGGGGTGTAGTTTTTAAAACGGGGGTCACTTCTTGGGGGTTTCAACTGTACTGGTACCTCAGGGGCTTCTGCATACATGACTTAGCACCAGAAAATCCCCAGTAGGCCAAATGGTGGTCCTTTCCTTCTGAGCCCCCTATGGGCCAAACGGCAGTTTATCACCACAACTGGGATATTGCCGCACTCAGAACAAATTGGGCAACAAAATGGGGTATTTTATTCCTTGTGAAAATTTTACATTTTTAGCCGAAACGACATATCATTGGAAAAAATTACATTTTTGTTAATTCACAGCCCTATTCAAATAAATTCTGTGAAAAAATGGTGTGGTCTAAATTGTCACAACACTCATAAATGAATTCCTTGAGGGGTGTAGTTTCCAAAATGGGGTCACTTCTGGTGGGATTCCATTGCTTTGATACCTCTGGGGTTCTGCAAATGCGACATGGCACCGAAAACCAATCCAGCAAAATCTGCACTCCAAAGAACACACAGCACTCCTTCCCTTCTGAGGCCTCCCATGGGCCCAAACGGAAGTTTATAGCCACAAATGGGGTATTGCTGCATTCAGGACAAATTGGGCAACAAAATGGGGTATTTTCTTCCCTGTGAAAATAAGAAATGTTGATGAAAAATGACATTTTATTGGAAAAAAAATAATTTTTTAAATTTCACAGCCCAATTCGTGCTGTGTAAAAACTCTGGGATCAAAATCGGAACAACAACCATAAATTAATTCCTTGAGGGGTGTAGTTTCCAAAATGGGGTCACTTTTGGGAAATTCCTACTGTTTTGGCACCTCAACACCTCTTCAAACCTGGCATGCTGCCTAAAATATATTCTAATAAAAAAAGAGGCCCCAAAATGCACTAGGTGCTTCTTTGCTTCTTTGGCTTGTGTTTTAGTCCACGAGCGCACTAGAGCCACATGTGGGACATTTCTAAAAACTGCAGAATCTGGACAATACATATTTAGTAGTGTTTCTCTGGTAAAACCTTCTGTGTTACAGAATTTTTTTTAATAAAATTGAAATTCAGCAAGAAAAATGAAATTTGCAAATTTCACATCCACTATGATTTAATTCCTGTGAAATGCATAAAGAGTTAAAAAAAACTTCTAAATGCTGTTTTGAATACAATGAGGGGTCTAGTTTGTAAAATGGGGTGTTTTATGGGGGTTTCTAATACATAAGCCCCTCAAAGCCACTTCGGAACTGAGCAAGTACCTTAAAAAAAAGGCTTGTGAAATTTTCTTAAAAATATGAGAAATTGCTGTTTATGTTCTAAGCCTTGTAACGTCCAAGAAAAATAACAGAATGTTCAAAAAACAATGCCAATCTAAAGTAGACATATGGGAAATGTGAACTAGTAACTATTTTGGGTGGTATAACCGTCTGTTTTACAAGTAGACGCATTTAAATTCTGAAAAATTCTATTTTTTCTACATTTTCTCTAAATTTTGCAATTTTTCACAAATAAACACTGAATATATCGACCAAATTTTACCACTAACATGAAGCCCAATGTGTCACGAGAAAACAGTCTCAGAATCGATTGGATAGGTTTTAGCATTACGACGTTATTACCACGTAAATTGTAATATGTCAGATTTGAAAAATGGGCTCTGAGCCTAAAGGCCCAAACTAGGCTTTAATCGTACCAACAACGGAATGTAATGGAGTTTTCTGCTGAAAGCACCTGCTCTAGCACTACAAACACTGATGAGCATTAACCCCTTCGCGACATTTGACGTATCCATACGCCAAAGTCGGGTAGGGGAAGTATGGAGCGGGCTCAACAGAGACCGCAGCATTTAAATCGTTAGAAAGAGGGGGGCGACCACCTCTAACAGCTTATCGCTCCCCCGCAACACAATCATGGGCGGGCGATGGTTGCTACGGCTGCCTGGGGGCCTAATGAAGGCCCCCAGGTCGGCCATCTTTGTACACCTATTAAGACCTGCCTCCGGCAGGGCTTAATAGTTGACTGTCAGAATTACGATGTACTGCAATACATTAGTATTGCAGTATATCGTGCAAGTGATCTAGCGATCGCTGGTTGAAGCCCCCTAGGGGCACTAATAAAAAAAAAAGTAAAAATGAGTTAAATAAAGTTTTTTTTATGTAAAAAAAAAATATATATATTAAAAGTTAAAAAAAAACCTTTTCCCATTTTTCCCCTAGAGCATAGTAAAGAAAGAAATAAACATAATTGTTATCGCCGCGTCCGTAAAGGTCTGAAATATTACAATATATCTCTATTTAACCCGCATGGTGAACGCCGTAAAAATAAATAATTGTAAAACGCCAGAATCTCTATTTTTTGGTCACCTAATCTCCCACAAAAAATGAAATAAAAAGTGATCAAACCGTCGCATTTACACACTAAATGGTATTATTAAAAACGACAGCTTATCCCGCAAAAAATAAGCCCTCATACCACTTAATCGACGTTAAAATAAAAAAGTTGTGGCTCTCGGAATTTGGCGACGCAAAATAAATTCTCTTTTTTACACTTAGGTTTTTACTTGTAAAAGTAGTAAAATATAGAAAAAACTATATATATTTGGTATCGCTGTAGTCGTATTGACCCGCAGAATAAAGTTATCATGTTGTTTTAATTGCACAGTGAATTCCGTAAAAACGGCGCGCAAAAAACCATGAAGGAATCGCTGTTTTTTTTCATTTTCTACCCCACAAATCATTTTTTTCCCGTTTCCTAGTACATTATATGGCAAAATAAATGGTGCTACAAAAAACTACAACTCGTCCCGCACAAATCAAGCCCTCATAGTACTATATCGATGGATAAATAAAGGCGTTATGGCATCTGGAATGTGGGGAGGAAAAAAACAAAATGAAAATCTGAAAAAGGGCTGCGGCGGGAAGGGGTTAACGAAAGGACCTCGAATATATATATTAGGGAATTGTTGATATGGTATTTAACCCCTTCCCGCCGCAGCCATTTTTCAGATTTCGTTTTTTCCTCCCCACCTTTCATAACCCATAACCTTTTTATTTTCCCATCAATATATCCGTACAATGGCTTGTATATTGCAGGACAAGTGCTTGATTTTCACACCACCATTTCACTGGCATTTGCGGGGTGGAATAGGAAAATAACAGCAATTCCTCAATCTTTTGGGGGGCTTCATTTTTACGGCATACACCGTACGGTAAAAGCGGAATGTTAACTTTATTCTACCAGTCAATACGATTACGGCGACACCAAATTTATATAGTTTTATAGTATTTATATCGTTTTTTTATGTTTTACTACTTTTACAAGGAAAAAAACTGATTGTTACAAATATAATATGAAATCTGTCGCCATATTCGGAAATCCATAACTTTTTTTTCCGTCGATTGATCGGTATGAGGGCTTATTTTGTAGTTTCTATTAGTACCACCTTGGGGTACATGAGACTTTTTGTTCAATTTTATGTGGGAGATGAAGTGACCAAAAAAACTGCGATTCTGGCGGTTACATTTTTTCAACGTTCACCTTGCGGGTTACATACACGATGTTCCTAATTATTATGCACATTACAGGGGGCCGCCCCCTATTTCTAACCTCTTAAATGCCGCGGTCGCTATGACCGTGGCGTTTAAGGCGTTAAACAAGCGGCATCGCGCTCGAGATAGATACAGCCGACACGCTCGTTCAATGGAGCTCCATACTCCTCCATGCAATGTGCACTGTATATACACGGCGGATGTCGGGAAGAGGTTAACCCTTAATGGAAATGTGTCGCGAATTAAACCTTTTTTTTTTAAAGTAAGTTACTTATTTCTATTATATTTTTTACGTTTTTTGCTGTATTTTTTTTCTTCCACATGGTGGAAAGTATTAAAAATTAAATAATAATTTGACATGTTTTCCTATGTTGGCCACCAGAGGGAGCACTTCCCAGAATTACAGCAAGGTGAATAAGGCAAAGCAACCTGACTCACAGCTGCCGTAAATGTGGGAGGGAATCTCACCCCCTCTCATACAAGCCAGGAAAAGGTGTCTTCAAATTGCTAAGCAGTGTCCGGCTGCCATTTTGGGTGTGATTGTCCAAATGGCAGAAGCTATAGGACACACCAAATGGCTAAGGGTATGTTCACACGCTTACGAAACAGAGGGAAAACAGCTCCTGATTTTCAGCCATTTTTTAATCAAACTCACGTTTTTGGCGCTGTTTTTTACAATAGTTTTTGGAGCGGTTTTTCTATAGAGTCAATGAAAAACCGCTTAACCCCTTCAGGACCCAGCCTGTTTTGGCCTTCAGGACCCAGCCAATTTTTTAAAATCTGACATGTGTTACTTTATGTGGTAATAACGTTGGAATGCTTTTACCTATCCAAGCGATTCTGAGATTGTTTTCTCGTGACATGTTGTACTTTATGTTAGTGAAAAAATGTTGTCGATAGTTTTGGTATTTATTTCTGAAAAACACCAGAATTTAGAAAAACTTTGCAAAAATTTGCATTTTTCTAAATTTAAACGTATCTGCTTGTAAAACAGATAGTAATACAACACAAAATAGTTACTAATTAACATCCCCCATATGTCTACTTTAGTTTGGCATCATTTTTTGAACGTCCTTTGATTTTTCTAGGACGTTACAAGGCTTAGAACTTTAGCAGCAATTTCTCATATTTTAAAGAAGATTTCAAAAGGCTATTTTTTCAGGGACCAGTTCAGTTCTGAGGTGGCTTTGAGGGCCTTATATATTAGAAAATCCCCAAAAGTCACCCCATTTTGAAAACTGCACCCCTCAAGGTATTCGAATCAGCATCAACAAAGTGTTTTAACGCTTTAGGCGTTTCACAGGAATTAAAGCAATGTAGAGGTGAAATTTACAAATTTAATTTTTTTTGCCGAAATTCATTTCTAATACATTTTTTTTTGTAACACAGAAGGTTTTACCAGAGAAATGCAACTCAATATTTATTGCCCAGATTCTGCAGTTTTTAGAAATATCCCACATGTGGCCCTAGTGTGATAAAGGACTGAAACACAGGCCTCAGAAGCAAAGGAGCACCTAGTGGATTTTGGGCCTCCTTTTTTTTTTAGAATATATTTTAGGCACCTTGTCAGGTTTGAAGAGGTCTTGTGGTGCCAAAACAGTGGAAACACCCCAAAAGTTACCCCATTTTGGAAACTACACCCCTCAAGGAATTTATCTAGGTGTATAGTTAGCATTTTGACCGCACAGGTTTTTCGCTAAATTTATCAGAATTAGTCTGTAAAAATGAAAATCGACTTTTTTCTGAAAAAACATAGACATTTTTAATATTTACAAGAGATAATAAAGAAAATGCACCCCAACATTTGTAAAGCATTGTCTCCCGATTACGGCAATATCCCATATGTGGTAATAAACTGCTGATTGGACCCACAGCAGGGCTCAGAAGGGAAGGAGCGCCATTTGGATTTTGGAGCATGGATTTTGCTGAATTGATTTTCGGTTCTATGTCGCGTTTGCAACACCCTGGAGGGACCAAAAAAGGGGAAACCCTCCAAAAGTGACCCCATTTTGGAAACTACACCTATCAAGGAATTTATCTAGGGGTATAGTTAGCATTTTGACCACACAAGTTTTTTCGCTAAATATATTGGAATTAGTCTGTAAAAATTAAAATCTACTTTTTTTCTGAAAAAATATAGAAATTTGTAATATTTACGAGGAATAATGAAGAAAATCACCCCAACATTTCTAAAGAATGTCTCCTGATTACAGCAATATTCCATATGTGGTAATAAAGTGCTGGTTGGACCCACAGCAGGGCTCAGAAGGGAAGGAGTGCCATTTGGATTTTGGAGCACGGATTTTGCTGGATTGGTTTTCGGTGCCATGTCGCGTTTGCAACGCCCTGGAGAGACCAAAACAGGGGAAACCCCCCAAAAGTGACCCCATTTTGGAAACTACACCTCTCAAGGAATTTATCTAGGGGTATAGTTAGCATTTTGACCACACAGGTTTTTTGCAGAATTTAGTGGAATTAGGCAGTGAAAATGAAAATCAACTTTTTTTCTGAAAAAGCATAGAAATGTTAAATTTTTACAAGGAATAAAGGAAAAAAGAACCACAACATTTGTAAAGCATTTTCTCCTAATTACGGCAATACCCCATATGTGGTAATAAACTGCTGATTGGACCCATGGCAGCGCTCAGAAGGGAAGTAGCGCCATTTGGATTTTGGAGCACGGATTTTGCTGGATTGTTTTTCGGTGCCATGCCGCCTTTGCAACGCCCTGGAGGGACCAAAACAGTGGAAGCCCCTCAAGTTACCCCATTTTGGAAACTACACCCCTCAAGGAATTTTTATAGGGGTATAGTGAGCATTTAGACTCCACGGGTCTTTTGCAGAATTTATTAGAATTAGGCGGAGAGAATTAATATCACAATTTTTTTCCACTAAAAGGTTGCATTTTCTCATTTTCACAAGGGATAAAGGAGAAATAAACAACCAATTTTTGTAAAGCAATTTCTCCCGGGTACGGAAATACCCCACATGGGGTCATACATTTTTTTCATTAGAAATGAATTAACCCTTTAAGGACTGATCCATTTTTTGCTTTCTCATTTTCGTTTTTCACTACCCGCCTTCCAAGAGCCATAACTTTTTTCTTTTTCCGTCAGTAGAGAGATGTGACGGCTTATTTCTTGCGGGAGGAATTGTAGTTTCTATTGATACCATTTAAAGTGCCATAAAAAGTACTGGGAAACTGAAAAAAAATAGGAAAATATAGGAATATAGGAAAAAAATCTGATTCCATTTTTTGGGGTTTTCGTTTTTACAGCTTTTGCCGTGCGGTAAAAATGAAAACGACAGCGATTTTGGCGGTTTAAATTATTTAAGTTTTTTACGGTGTTCACCGTGCGAGTTAAATATTGGTATATTGTAATAGTTCGGCCTTTTACGGACGTAGCGATATCAATTCTGTTTATTTTTTTACATTACTTTTGAAGAAAAATGGGAAAAGGTTTTTTTTTTTTAACTTTAAACTTTTTTCTTTCTCACTACTAATAACTTTAATTCTTCTACACATTTTATTAGTCCCCTTAGGGGACTTGTACCAGCCCGCTCCATACATCAACCCCCGCACCATGACGTGCTATTAAGTCATAGTGCGAAAAGGGGTTAATGCACAGCGGATGGTGTGAATATTAACATTTTCCACTGATATGCTATTTTAGTGCATAATATGTTGTGCCCAGTTTGTGCCCCTGAAGACAAATACCTCATATAGCGTTAAGCGGGTTCTCCCGGGTATGGCGATGCCATATATGTTGGCACAAACTGCTGTTTGGGTACGCTGCAGGGCTCAGAAGGGAGGGACGCCATTTTGCTTTTGGAGCGCAGATTTTGCTTGGTAGTTTTTCTGTTTTGGGTTTCGCTGGTATTTCAGTTTATACTGTGGGGGCATATGTAATCTGTGCGGAGAACATCAGGGTATATGTAATCTGTGAGGAGTACATCAGGGTATATGTAATCTGTGAGGAGTACATCAGGGTATATGTAATATGTGAGGAGTACATCAGGATATATGTAATATGTGAGGAGTACATCAGGGTATATGTAATCTGTGAGGAGTACATCAGGATATATGTAATATGTGAGGAGTACATCAGGGTATATGTAATATGTGAGGAGTACATCAGGGTATATGTAATCTGTGAGGAGTACATCAGGATATATGTAATCTGTGAGGAGTACATCAGGGTATATGTAATCTGTGAGGACTACATCAGGGTATATGTAATCTGTGAGGAGTACATCAGGGTATATGTAAGATGTGAGGAGTACATCAGGGTATATGTAATCTGTGAGGAGTACATCAGGGTATATGTAATATGTGAGGAGTACATCAGGGTATATGTAATATGTGAGGAGTACATTAGGGTATATGTAATCTGTGAGGAGTACATCAGGGTATATGTAATCTGTGAGGAGTACATCAGGGTATATGTAATCTGTGCGGAGTACATCAGGGTATATGTAATATGTGAGGAGTACATCAGGGTATATGTAATCTGTGAGGAGTACATCAGGGTATATGTAATATGTGCGGAGTACATCAGGGTATATGTAATCTGTGCGGAGTACATCAGGGTATATGTAATATGTGAGGAGTACATCAGGGTATATGTAATCTGTGAGGAGTACATCAGGATATATGTAATATGTGAGAAGTACATCAGGGTATATGTAATCTGTGAGGAGTACATCAGGGTATATGTAATATGTGAGGAGTACATCAGGGTATATGTAATATGTGAGGAGTACATCAGTGTATATGTAATATGTGAGGAGTACATCAGGGTATATGTAATCTGTGAGGAGTACATCAGGGTATATGTAATATGTGAGGAGTACATCAGGGTATATGTAATATGTGAGGAGTACATCAGTGTATATGTAATATGTGAGGAGTACATCAGGGTATATGTAATCTGTGAGGAGTACATCAGGATATATGTAATATGTGAGGAGTACATCAGGGTATATGTAATATGTGAGGAGTACATCAGGGTATATGTAATATGTGAGGAGTACATCAGGGTATATGTAATATGTGAGGAGTACATCAGGGTATATGTAAGATGTGAGGAGTACATCAGGGTATATGTAATCTGTGAGGAGTACATCAGGGTATATGTAATATGTGAGGAGTACATCAGGATATATGTAATCTGTGAGGAGTACATCTGGATATATGTAAGCTGTGAGGAGTACATCAGGGTATATGTAATATGTGAGGAGTACATCAGGGTATATGTAATCTGTGAGGAGTACATCAGGGTATATGTAATATGTGAGGAGTACATCAGGGTATATGTAATCTATGCTGCGACACAGTATAATGCCTCCATAGCTGCTACACAGTATAATGCCTCCATAGCTGTGACACAGTATAATGCCTCCATAGCTGCTACACAGTATAATGCCTCCATAGCTGTGACACAGTATAATACCCCCATAGCTGTGACACAGTAGAATGTCTCCATAGCTGCTACACAGTATAATGCCTCCATAGCTGTGACACAGTATAATACCCCCATAGCTGTGACACAGTATAATGCCCCCATAGCTGCTACACAGTATAATGCTTCCATAGCTGCTACACAGTATAATGCCCCCATAGCTGCTACACAGTATAATGCCTCCATAGCTGCTACACAGTATAATGCCCCCATAGCTGCTACACAGTATAATGCCTCCATAGCTGCTACACAGTATAATGCCCCATAGCTGCTACACAGTATAATGCCTCCATAGCTGTGACACAGTATAATGCCTCCATAGCTGCTACACAGTATAATGCCTCCATAGCTGTGACACAGTATAATGCCTCCATAGCTGCTACACAGTATAATGCCCCCATAGCTGTGACACAGTATAATGCCCCCATAGCTGCTACACAGTATAATGCCTCCATAGCTGCTACACAGTATAATGCCCCATAGCTGCTACACAGTATAATGCCTCCATAGCTGTGACACAGTATAATGCCTCCATAGCTGCTACACAGTATAATGCCCCCATAGCTGCTACACAGTATAATGCCTCCATAGCTGCTACACAGTATAATGCCCCCATAGCTGTGACACAGTATATTGCATCCATAGCTGCTACACAGTATAATGCCTCCATAGCTGCTACACAGTATAATGCCTCCATAGCTGCTACACAGTATAATGCCCCATAGCTGCTACACAGTATAATGCCTCCATAGCTGCTACACAGTATAATGCCCCCATAGCTGCTACACAGTATAATGCCCCCATAGCTGCTACACTGTATAATGCCTCCATAGCTGTGACACAGTATAATGCCCCCATAGCTGCTACACAGTATAATGCCTCCATAGCTGCTACACAGTATAATGCCTCCATAGCTGCTACACAGTATAATGCCTCCATAGCTGCTACACAGTATAATGTCTCCATAGCTGCTACACAGTATAATGCCTCCATAGCTGTGACACAGTATAATGCCCCCATAGCTGCTACACAGTATAATGCCCCCATAGCTGTGACACAGTATAATGCCTCCATAGCTGCTGCACAGTATAATGCCCCCATAGCTGCTGCACAGTATAATGCCCCATAGCTGTGACACAGTATAATGCCCCCATAGCTGCTACACAGTATAATGTCTCCATAGCTGTGACACAGTATAATGCCCCCATAGCTGCTACACAGTATAATGCCCCCATAGCTGTGACACAGTATAATGCCCCCATAGCTGTGACACAGTATAATGCCTCCATAGCTGCTACATAGTATAATGTCTCCATAGCTGTGACACAGTATAATACCTCCATAACTGTGACACAGTATAATGCCTCCATAGCTGCTACACAGTATAATGCCCCCATAGCTGCTACACAGTATAATGCCCCCATAGCTGCTACACAGTATAATGCCTCCATAGCTGTGACACAGTATAATGCCCCCATAGCTGCTACACAGTATAATGTCTCCATAGCTGTGACACAGTATAATGCCCCCATAGCTGCTACACAGTATAATACCTCCATAGCTGTGACACAGTATAATGCCTCCATAGCTGTGACACAGTATAATGCCCCCATAGCGGTGACACAGTATAATGCCTCCATAGCTGCTACACAGTATAATGCCTCCATAGCTGCTATACAGTATAATGCCTCCATAGCTGATACACAGTATAATGCCCCCATAGCTGATACACAGTATAATGCCTCCATAGCTGTGACACAGTATAATGCCTCCATAGCTGCTACACAGTATAATGCCCCCATAGCTGCTACACAGTATAATGCCCCCATAGCTGCGACACAGTATAATGCCTCATAGCTGCTACACAGTATAATGCCTCCATAGCTGTGACACAGTATAATGCCCCCATAGCTGCTACACAGTATAATGCCTCCATAGCTGCTATACAGTATAATGCCCCCATAGCTGTGACACAGTATAATGTCTCCATAGCTGTGACACAGTATAATGCCCCCATAGCTGTGACACAGTATAATGCCTCCATAGCTGTGACACAGTATAATGCCTCCATAGCTGCTACACAGTATAATGCCTCCATAGCTGTGACACAGTATAATGCCCCCATAGCTGCGACACAGTATAATGCCTCATAGCTGCTACACAGTATAATGCCTCCATAGCTGCTACACAGTATAATGCCTCCATAGCTGCTACACAGTATAATGCCCCCATAGCTGTGATACAGTATAATGCCTCCATAGCTGCTACACAGTATAATGCCCCCATAGCTGCTACACAGTATAATGCCTCCATAGCTGCTACACAGTATAATGCCTCCATAGCTGCGACACAGTATAATGCCCCATAGCTGCTACACAGTATAATGTCTCCATAGCTGCTACACAGTATAATGCCCCATAGCTGCTACACAGTATAATGCCTCCATAGCTGTGACACAGTATAATGCCTCCATAGCTGCTACACAGTATAATGCCCCATAGCTGCTACACAGTATAATGCCTCCATAGCTGCTACACAGTATAATGTCTCCATAGCTGTGACACAGTATAATGCCTCCATAGCTGCTACACAGTATAATGCCTCCATAGCTGTGACACAGTATAATGCCTCCATAGCTGCTACACAGTATAATGCCTCCATAGCTGTGACACAGTATAATGCCTCCATAGCTGCTACACAGTATAATGCCCCATAGCTGTGACACAGTATAATGCCCCCATAGCTGCTACACAGTATAATGCCTCCATAGCTGTGACACAGTATAATGCCTCCATAGCTGCTACACAGTATAATGCCTCCATAGCTGTGACACAGTATAATGCCCCCATAGCTGCTACACAGTATAATGCCTCCATAGCTGCTACACAGTATAATGTCTCCATAGCTGCTACACAGTATAATGCCCCCATAGCTGTGACACAGTATAATGCCCCCATAGCTGTGACACAGTATAATGCCCCCATAGCTGCTACACAGTATAATGCCTCCATAGCTGCTACACAGTATAATGTCTCCATAGCTGCTACACAGTATAATGCCTCCATAGCTGCTACACAGTATAATGCCTCCATAGCTGCTACACAGTATAATGCCTCCATAGCTGCTACACAGTATAATGCCTCCATAGCTGTGACACAGTATAATGCCTCCATAGCTGTGACACAGTATAATGCCTCCATAGCTGTGACACAGTATAATGCCTCCATAGCTGTGACACAGTATAATGCCTCCATAGCTGCTACACAGTATAATGCCTCCATAGCTGCTACACAGTATAATGTCTCCATAGCTGCTACACAGTATAATGTCTCCATAGCTGCTACACAGTATAATGCCTCCATAGCTGCTACACAGTATAATGTCTCCATAGCTGCTACACAGTATAATGCCTCCATAGCTGCTACACAGTATAATGCCTCCATAGCTGCTACACAGTATAATGCCTCCATAGCTGCTACACAGTATAATGCCCCCATAGCTGCTACACAGTATAATGCCCCCATAGCTGCTACACAGTATAATGCCTCCATAGCTGCTACACAGTATAATGCCCCCATAGCTGCTACACAGTATAATGCCTCCATAGCTGCTACACAGTATAATGCCCCCATAGCTGCTACACAGTATAATGCCTCCATAGCTGTGACACAGTATAATGCCTCCATAGCTGCTACACAGTATAATGCCCCCATAGCTGCTACACAGTATAATGCCTCCATAGCTGCTACACAGTATAATGCCCCCATAGCTGCTACACAGTATAATGCCTCCATAGCTGCTACACAGTATAATGCCCCCATAGCTGTGACACAGTATAATGCCCCCATAGCTGTGACACAGTATAATGCCTCCATAGCTGTGACACAGTATAATGCCCCCATAGCTGCTACACAGTATAATGCCCCCATAGCTGCTACACAGTATAATGCCCCATAGCTGCTACACAGTATAATGCCTCCATAGCTGTGACACAGTATAATGCCTCCATAGCTGTGACACAGTAGAATGCCTCCATAGCTGCTACACAGTATAATGCCTCCATAGCTGCTACACAGTATAATGTCTCCATAGCTGTGACACAGTATAATGCCCCCATAGTTGTGACACAGTATAATGCCTCCATAGCTGTGACACAGTATAATGCCCCCATAGCTGTGACACAGTATAATGCCTCCATAGCTGTGACACAGTATAATGCCTCCATAGCTGCTATACAGTATAATGCCCCCATAGCTGCTACACAGTATAATGCCCCCATAGCTGCTACACAATATAATGCCTCCATAGCTGCTACACAGTATAATGCCCCCATAGCTGCTACACAGTATAATGCCTCCATAGCTGCTACACAGTATAATGCCTCCATAGCTGCTACACAGTATAATGCCCCCATAGCTGTGACACAGTATAATGTCCCCTTAGCTGCTACACAGTATAATGCCTCCATAGCTGCTACACAGTATAATGCCTCCATAGCTGTGACACAGTATAATGCCTCCATAGCTGTGACACAGTATAATGCCCCCATAGCTGTGACACAGTATAATGCCCCCATAGCTGTGACACAGTATAATGCCTCCATAGCTGTGACACAGTATAATGCCCCCATAGCTGTGACACAGTATAATGCCTCCATAGCTGCTACACAGTAAAATGCCCCCATAGCTGCTACACAGTATAATACCTCCATAGCTGTGACACAGTATAATGCCTCCATAGCTGTGACACAGTATAATGCCTCCATAGCTGCGACACAGTATAATGCCTCCATAGCTGCTACACAGTATAATGCCCCCATAGCTGCTACACAGTATAATGCCTCCATAGCTGCTACAAAGTATAATGTCTCCATAGCTGTGACACAGTATAATGCCCCCATAGCTGTGACACAGTATAATGCCCCCATAGCTGCTACACAGTATAATGCCCCCATAGCTGCTACACAATATAATGCCTCCATAGCTGTGACACAGTATAATGCCTCCATAGCTGCTACACAGTATAATGCCCCCATAGCTGCTACACAATATAATGCCTCCATAGCTGTGACACAGTATAATGCCTCCATAGCTGCTATACAGTATAATGCCCCCATAGCTGTGACACAGTATAATGTCTCCATAGCTGCTACACAGTATAATGCCTCCATAGCTGCTACACAGTATAATGCCTCCATAGCTGTGACACAGTATAATGCCTCCATAGCTGCTATACAGTATAATGCCTCCATAGCTGCTACACAGTATAATGCCCCCATAGCTGTGACACAGTATAATGCCTCCATAGCTGCTACACAGTATAATGCCTCCATAGCTGTGACACAGTATAATGCCTCCATAGCTGCTACACAGTATAATGCCTCCATAGCTGTGACACAGTATAATGCCTCCATAGCTGCGACACAGTATAATGCCCCCATAGTTGTGACACAGTATAATGCCTCCATAGCTGCTACACAGTATAATGCCCCCATAGCTGTGACACAGTATAATGCATCCATAGCTGCTACACAGTATAATGCCCCCATAGCTGCTACACAGTATAATGCCTCCATAGCTGCTACACAGTATAATGCCTCCATAGCTGCTATACAGTATAATGCCTCCATAGCTGCTACACAGTATAATGCCTCCATAGCTGCTATACAGTATAATGCCTCCATAGCTGCTACACAGTATAATGCCCCCATAGCTGATACACAATATAATGCCTCCATAGCTGCTACACAGTATAATGCCTCCATAGCTGCTACACAGTATAATGCCTCCATAGCTGCTACACAGTATAATGTCTCCATAGCTGCTACACAGTATAATGCCTCCATAGCTGTGACACAGTATAATGCCTCCATAGCTGCTACACAGTATAATGCCCCCATAGCTGCTACACAGTATAATGCCCCATAGCTGTGACACAGTATAATGCCCCCATAGTTGTGACACAGTATAATGCCTCCATAGCTGCTACACAGTATAATGCCTCCATAGCTGTGACACAGTATAATGCCCCCATAGTTGTGACACAGTATAATGCCCCCATAGTTGTGACACAGTATAATGCCTCCATAGCTGCTATACAGTATAATACCCCCATAGCTGCTACACAGTATAATGCCTCCATAGCTGCTACACAGTATAATGCCTCCATAGCTGCTACACAGTATAATGCCCCCATAGCTGTGACACAGTATAATGCCTCCATAGCCGTGACACAGTATAATGCCCCCATAGCTGCTACACAGTATAATGCCTCCATAGCTGCTACACAGTATAATGCCTCCATAGGTGTGACACAGTATAATGCCTCCATAGGTGCTACACAGTATAATGCCCCCATAGCTGTGACACAGTATAATGCCTCCATAGCTGCTACACAGTATAATGCCTCCATAGCTGCTACACAGTATAATGCCTCCATAGCTGTGACACAGTATAATGCCCCCATAGCTGCTACACAGTATAATGTCCCCATAGCTGCGACACAGTATAATATCCCCATAGCTTCTACACAGTATAATGCCCCCATAGCTGCTACACAGTATAATGCCCCCATAGCTGCGACACAGTATAATGCCTCCATAGCTGCTACACAGTATAATGTCTCCATAGCTGCTACACAGTATAATGCCTCCATAGCTGCTACACAGTATAATGCCTCCATAGCTGTGACACAGTATAATGCCTCCATAGCTGTGACACAGTATAATGCCTCCATAGCTGTGACACAGTATAATGCCTCCATAGCTGCTACACAGTATAATGCCTCCATAGCTGCTACACAGTATAATGTCTCCATAGCTGCTACACAGTATAATGTCTCCATAGCTGCTACACAGTATAATGCCTCCATAGCTGCTACACAGTATAATGTCTCCATAGCTGCTACACAGTATAATGTCTCCATAGCTGTGACACAGTATAATGCCCCCATAGTTGTGACACAGTATAATGCCTCCATAGCTGCTACACAGTATAATGCCTCCATAGCTGTGACACAGTATAATGCCTCCATAGCTGCTATACAGTATAATGCCCCCATAGCTGCTACACAGTATAATGCCCCCATAGCTGCTACACAATATAATGCCTCCATAGCTGCTACACAGTATAATGCCCCCATAGCTGTGACACAGTATAATGCCTCCATAGCTGCTACACAGTATAATGCCTCCATAGCTGCTACACAGTATAATGCCTCCATAGCTGTGACACAGTATAATGCCTCCATAGCTGCGACACAGTATAATGCCCCCATAGTTGTGACACAGTATAATGCCTCCATAGCTGCTACACAGTATAATGCCCCCATAGCTGTGACACAGTATAATGCATCCATAGCTGCTACACAGTATAATTTCCCCATAGCTGCTACACAGTATAATGCCCCCATAGCTGCTACACAGTATAATGCCTCCATAGCTGTGACACAGTATAATGCCCCCATAGCTGCTACACAGTATAATGCCTCCATAGCTGCTACACAGTATAATGTCTCCATAGCTGCTACACAGTATAATGCCCCCATAGCTGTGACACAGTATAATGCCCCCATAGTTGTGACACAGTATAATGCCTCCATAGCTGCTACACAGTATAATGCCCCCATAGCTGCTACACAGTATAATGCCTCCATAGCTGCTACACAGTATAATGTCTCCATAGCTGCTACACAGTATAATGTCCCCATAGCTGCTACACAGTATAATGCCCCCATAGCTGCTACACAGTATAATGCCTCCATAGCTGTGACACAGTATAATGCCCCCATAGCTGCTACACAGTATAATGCCTCCATAGCTGTGACACAGTATAATGCCCCCATAGCTGCTACACAGTATAATGCCTCCATAGCTGTGACACAGTATAATGCCCCCATAGCTGCTACACAGTATAATGCCTCCATAGCTGTGACACAGTATAATGTCTCCATAGCTGTGACACAGTATAATGCCTCCATAGCTGCTACACAGTATAATGCCTCCATAGCTGTGACACAGTATAATGTCTCCATAGCTGTGACACAGTATAATGCCCCCATAGCTGCTACACAGTATAATGCCCCCATAGCTGTGACACAGTATAATGCCTCCATAGCTGTGACACAGTATAATGCCCCCATAGCTGCTACACAGTATAATGCCCCCATAGCTGCTACACAGTATAATGCCCCCATAGCTGTGACACAGTATAATGCCTCCATAGCTGTGACACAGTATAATGCCTCCATAGCTGCTACACAGTATAATGCCTCCATAGCTGTTACACAGTATAATGCCCCCATAGCTGCTACACAGTATAATGCCCCCATAGCTGCTACACAGTATAATACCCTTATAGCTGCTACACAGTATAATGCCTCCATAGCTGCTACACAGTATAATGCCTCCATAGCTGCTACACAGTATAATGCCTCCATAGCTGCTACACAGTATAATGTCTCCATAGCTGTGACACAGTATAATGCCCCCATAGCTGTGACAGTATAATGCCCCCATAGCTGTGACACAGTATAATGCCTCCATAGCTGCTACACAGTATAATGCCCCCATAGCTGCTACACAATATAATGCCTCCATAGCTGTGACACAGTATAATGCCTCCATAGCTGCTATACAGTATAATGCCCCCATAGCTGTGACACAGTATAATGTCTCCATAGCTGCTACACAGTATAATGCCTCCATAGCTGCTACACAGTATAATGCCTCCATAGCTGTGACACAGTATAATGCCTCCATAGCTGCTATACAGTATAATGCCTCCATAGCTGCTACACAGTATAATGCCCCCATAGCTGTGACACAGTATAATGCCTCCATAGCTGCTACACAGTATAATGCCTCCATAGCTGCTACACAGTATAATGCCTCCATAGCTGTGACACAGTATAATGCCTCCATAGCTGCGACACAGTATAATGCCCCCATAGTTGTGACACAGTATAATGCCTCCATAGCTGCTACACAGTATAATGCCCCCATAGCTGTGACACAGTATAATGCATCCATAGCTGCTACACAGTATAATGCCCCCATAGCTGTGACACAGTATAATGACTCCATAGCTGCTACACAGTATAATGCCCCATAGCTGCGACACAGTATAATGCCTCCATAGCTGCTACACAGTATAATGCCTCCATAGCTGTGACACAGTATAATGCCCCCATAGCTGTGACACAGTATAATGTCTCCATAGCTGCTACACAGTATAATGCCTCCATAGCTGCTACACAGTATAATGCCTCCATAGCTGCTACACAGTATAATGCCTCCATAGCTGTGACACAGTATAATGCCTCCATAGCTGCGACACAGTATAATGCCCCCATAGTTGTGACACAGTATAATGCCTCCATAGCTGCTACACAGTATAATGCCCCCATAGCTGTGACACAGTATAATGCATCCATAGCTGCTACACAGTATAATGCCCCCATAGCTGTGACACAGTATAATGACTCCATAGCTGCTACACAGTATAATGCCCCATAGCTGCGACACAGTATAATGCCCCCATAGCTGTGACACAGTATAATGCCCCCATAGTTGTGACACAGTATAATGCCTCCATAGCTGCTACACAGTATAATGCCTCCATAGCTGTGACACAGTATAATGCCCCCATAGCTGCTACACAGTATAATGCCTCCATAGCTGTGACACAGTATAATGTCTCCATAGCTGTGACACAGTATAATGCCTCCATAGCTGCTACACAGTATAATGCCTCCATAGCTGCTACACAGTATAATGCCTCCATAGCTGTTACACAGTATAATGCCCCCATAGCTGCTACACAGTATAATGCCCCCATAGCTGCTACACAGTATAATACCCTTATAGCTGCTACACAGTATAATGCCTCCATAGCTGCTACACAGTATAATGCCTCCATAGCTGCTACACAGTATAATGCCTCCATAGCTGCTACAAAGTATAATGTCTCCATAGCTGTGACACAGTATAATGCCCCCATAGCTGTGACAGTATAATGCCCCCATAGCTGTGACACAGTATAATGCCTCCATAGCTGCTACACAATATAATGCCTCCATAGCTGTGACACAGTATAATGCCTCCATAGCTGCTATACAGTATAATGCCCCCATAGCTGTGACACAGTATAATGTCTCCATAGCTGCTACACAGTATAATGCCTCCATAGCTGCTACACAGTATAATGCCTCCATAGCTGTGACACAGTATAATGCCTCCATAGCTGCTATACAGTATAATGCCTCCATAGCTGCTACACAGTATAATGCCTCCATAGCTGTGACACAGTATAATGCCTCCATAGCTGTGACACAGTATAATGCCTCCATAGCTGCGACACAGTATAATGCCCCCATAGTTGTGACACAGTATAATGCCTCCATAGCTGCTACACAGTATAATGCCTCCATAGCTGCTACACAGTATAATGCCCCCATAGCTGTGACACAGTATAATGCATCCATAGCTGCTACACAGTATAATGCCCCCATAGCTGTGACACAGTATAATGACTCCATAGCTGCTACACAGTATAATGCCCCATAGCTGCGACACAGTATAATGCCTCCATAGCTGCTACACAGTATAATGCCTCCATAGCTGTGACACAGTATAATGCCTCCATAGCTGTGACACAGTATAATGCCTCCATAGCTGCGACACAGTATAATGCCCCCATAGCTGCTACACAGTATAATGCCCCCATAGCTGCGACACAGTATAATGCCTCCATAGCTGCTACACAGTATAATGCCTCCATAGCTGCTATACAGTATAATGCCCCCATAGCTGTGACACAGTATAATGTCTCCATAGCTGCTACACAGTATAATGCCTCCATAGCTGCTACACAGTATAATGCCTCCATAGCTGTGAAACAGTATAATGCCTCCATAGCTGCTATACAGTATAATGCCTCCATAGCTGCTACACAGTATAATGCCCCCATAGCTGTGACACAGTATAATGCCTCCATAGCTGCTACACAGTATAATGCCTCCATAGCTGTGACACAGTATAATGCCTCCATAGCTGCGACACAGTATAATGCCTCCATAGCTGTGACACAGTATAATGCCTCCATAGCTGCGACACAGTATAATGCCCCCATAGTTGTGACACAGTATAATGCCTCCATAGCTGCTACACAGTATAATGCCCCCATAGCTGTGACACAGTATAATGCATCCATAGCTGCTACACAGTATAATGCCCCCATAGCTGTGACACAGTATAATGACTCCATAGCTGCTACACAGTATAATGCCCCATAGCTGCGACACAGTATAATGCCCCCATAGCTGTGACACAGTATAATGCCCCCATAGTTGTGACACAGTATAATGCCTCCATAGCTGCTACACAGTATAATGCCTCCATAGCTGTGACACAGTATAATGCCCCCATAGTTGTGACACAGTATAATGCCTCCATAGCTGCTATACAGTATAATACCCCCATAGCTGCTACACAGTATAATGCCTCCATAGCTGCTACACAGTATAATGCCTCCATAGCTGCTACACAGTATAATGACTCCATAGCTGTGACACAGTATAATGCCTCCATAGCTGCTACACAGTATAATGTCTCCATAGCTGTGACACAGTATAATGCCTCCATAGCTGCTACACAGTATAATGCCTCCATAGCTGCTACACAGTATAATGCCTCCATAGCTGCTACACAGTATAATGCCCCCATAGCTGTGACACAGTATAATGTCTCCATAGCTGTGACACAGTATAATGCCTCCATAGCCGTGACACAGTATAATGCCCCCATAGCTGCTACACAGTATAATGCCTCCATAGCTGCTACACAGTATAATGCCTCCATAGCTGCTACACAGTATAATGCCCCCATAGCTGTGACACAGTATAATGTCTCCATAGCTGCTACACAGTATAATGCCTCCATAGCTGTGACACAGTATAATGCCTCCATAGCTGCTACACAGTATAATGCCTCCATAGCTGTGACACCGTATAATGCCTCCATAGCTGCTACACAGTATAATGCCCCCATAGCTGTGACACAGTATAATGCCTCCATAGCTGCTACACAGTATAATGCCTCCATAGCTGCTACACAGTATAATGCCTCCATAGCTGTGACACAGTATAATGCCCCCATAGCTGCTACACAGTATAATGTCCCCATAGCTGCGACACAGTATAATATCCCCATAGCTTCTACACAGTATAATACCCCATAGCTGCGACACAGTATAATGCCCCCATAGCTGCTACACAGTATAATGCCCCCATAGCTGTGACACAGTATAATGCCCCATAGCTGCTACACAGTATAATGCCCCCATAGCTGTGACACAGTATAATACCCCATAGCTGCGACACAGTATAATGCCCCCATAGCTGCTACACAGTATAATGCCCCCATAGCTGTGACACAGTATAATGCCCCATAGCTGCTACACAGTATAATGCCTCCATAGCTGTGACACAGTATAATGCCCCCATAGCTGCTACACAGTATAATGCCCCCATAGCTGTGACACAGTATAATGCCTCCATAGCTGCTACACAGTATAATGCCTCCATAGCTGCTACACAGTATAATGCCTCCATAGCTGTGACACCGTATAATGCCTCCATAGCTGCTACACAGTATAATGCCCCCATAGCTGTGACACAGTATAATGCCTCCATAGCTGCTACACAGTATAATGCCTCCATAGCTGCTACACAGTATAATGCCTCCATAGCTGTGACACAGTATAATGCCCCCATAGC
Organism: Rhinoderma darwinii; assembly: GCF_050947455.1. Lineage (NCBI taxonomy): Eukaryota > Metazoa > Chordata > Amphibia > Anura > Rhinodermatidae > Rhinoderma > Rhinoderma darwinii. The sequence continues at coordinate 122,405 of NW_027464285.1, read as the reverse complement.
TGCTACACAGTATAATGTCCCCATAGCTGCGACACAGTATAATATCCCCATAGCTTCTACACAGTATAATACCCCATAGCTGCGACACAGTATAATGCCCCCATAGCTGCTACACAGTATAATGCCCCCATAGCTGTGACACAGTATAATGCCCCATAGCTGCTACACAGTATAATGCCCCCATAGCTGTGACACAGTATAATACCCCATAGCTGCGACACAGTATAATGCCCCCATAGCTGCTACACAGTATAATGCCCCCATAGCTGTGACACAGTATAATGCCTCCATAGCTGCTACACAGTATAATGCCTCCATAGCTGTGACACAGTATAATGCCCCCATAGCTGCTACACAGTATAATTTCCCCATAGCTGCTACACAGTATAATGCCCCATAGCTGCGACACAGTATAATGCCTCCATAGCTGCTACACAGTATAATGCCCCCATAGCTGCTACACAGTATAATGCCTCCATAGCTGTGACACAGTATAATGCCCCCATAGCTGCTACACAGTATAATGCCTCCATAGCTGCTACACAGTATAATGCCCCCATAGCTGCTACACAGTATAATGCCCCCATAGCTGTGACACAGTATAATGCCCCCATAGCTGCTACACAGTATAATGCCCCCATAGCTGTGACACAGTATAATACCCCCATAGCTGCTACACAGTATAATGCCTCCATAGCTGTGACACAGTATAATGCCCCCATAGCTGTGACACAGTATAATGTCTCCATAGCTGTGACACAGTATAATGCCTCCATAGCTGCTACACAGTATAATGCCTCCATAGCTGCTACACAGTATAATGCCTCCATAGCTGTTACACAGTATAATGCCCCCATAGCTGCTACACAGTATAATGCCCCCATAGCTGCTACACAGTATAATACCCTTATAGCTGCTACACAGTATAATGCCTCCATAGCTGCTACACAGTATAATGCCTCCATAGCTGCTACACAGTATAATGCCTCCATAGCTGCTACAAAGTATAATGTCTCCATAGCTGTGACACAGTATAATGCCCCCATAGCTGTGACAGTATAATGCCCCCATAGCTGTGACACAGTATAATGCCTCCATAGCTGTGACACAGTATAATGCCCCCATAGCTGCTACACAATATAATGCCTCCATAGCTGTGACACAGTATAATGCCTCCATAGCTGCTATACAGTATAATGCCCCCATAGCTGTGACACAGTATAATGTCTCCATAGCTGCTACACAGTATAATGCCTCCATAGCTGCTACACAGTATAATGCCTCCATAGCTGTGACACAGTATAATGCCTCCATAGCTGCTATACAGTATAATGCCTCCATAGCTGCTACACAGTATAATGCCCCCATAGCTGTGACACAGTATAATGCCTCCATAGCTGCTACACAGTATAATGCCTCCATAGCTGCTACACAGTATAATGCCTCCATAGCTGTGACACAGTATAATGCCTCCATAGCTGCGACACAGTATAATGCCCCCATAGTTGTGACACAGTATAATGCCTCCATAGCTGCTACACAGTATAATGCCCCCATAGCTGTGACACAGTATAATGCATCCATAGCTGCTACACAGTATAATGCCCCCATAGCTGTGACACAGTATAATGACTCCATAGCTGCTACACAGTATAATGCCCCATAGCTGCGACACAGTATAATGCCTCCATAGCTGCTACACAGTATAATGCCTCCATAGCTGCTACACAGTATAATTTCCCCATAGCTGCTACACAGTATAATGCCCCCATAGCTGCTACACAGTATAATGCCTCCATAGCTGTGACACAGTATAATGCCCCCATAGCTGCTACACAGTATAATGCCTCCATAGCTGCTACACAGTATAATGTCTCCATAGCTGCTACACAGTATAATGCCCCCATAGCTGTGACACAGTATAATGCCCCCATAGTTGTGACACAGTATAATGCCTCCATAGCTGCTACACAGTATAATGCCCCCATAGCTGCTACACAGTATAATGCCTCCATAGCTGCTACACAGTATAATGTCTCCATAGCTGCTACACAGTATAATGTCCCCATAGCTGCTACACAGTATAATGCCCCCATAGCTGCTACACAGTATAATGCCTCCATAGCTGTGACACAGTATAATGCCCCCATAGCTGCTACACAGTATAATGCCTCCATAGCTGTGACACAGTATAATGCCCCCATAGCTGCTACACAGTATAATGCCTCCATAGCTGTGACACAGTATAATGCCCCCATAGCTGCTACACAGTATAATGCCTCCATAGCTGTGACACAGTATAATGTCTCCATAGCTGTGACACAGTATAATGCCTCCATAGCTGCTACACAGTATAATGCCTCCATAGCTGTGACACAGTATAATGTCTCCATAGCTGTGACACAGTATAATGCCCCCATAGCTGCTACACAGTATAATGCCCCCATAGCTGTGACACAGTATAATGCCTCCATAGCTGTGACACAGTATAATGCCCCCATAGCTGCTACACAGTATAATGCCCCCATAGCTGCTACACAGTATAATGCCCCCATAGCTGTGACACAGTATAATGCCTCCATAGCTGTGACACAGTATAATGCCTCCATAGCTGCTACACAGTATAATGCCTCCATAGCTGTTACACAGTATAATGCCCCCATAGCTGCTACACAGTATAATGCCCCCATAGCTGCTACACAGTATAATACCCTTATAGCTGCTACACAGTATAATGCCTCCATAGCTGCTACACAGTATAATGCCTCCATAGCTGCTACACAGTATAATGCCTCCATAGCTGCTACACAGTATAATGTCTCCATAGCTGTGACACAGTATAATGCCCCCATAGCTGTGACAGTATAATGCCCCCATAGCTGTGACACAGTATAATGCCTCCATAGCTGCTACACAGTATAATGCCCCCATAGCTGCTACACAATATAATGCCTCCATAGCTGTGACACAGTATAATGCCTCCATAGCTGCTATACAGTATAATGCCCCCATAGCTGTGACACAGTATAATGTCTCCATAGCTGCTACACAGTATAATGCCTCCATAGCTGCTACACAGTATAATGCCTCCATAGCTGTGACACAGTATAATGCCTCCATAGCTGCTATACAGTATAATGCCTCCATAGCTGCTACACAGTATAATGCCCCCATAGCTGTGACACAGTATAATGCCTCCATAGCTGCTACACAGTATAATGCCTCCATAGCTGCTACACAGTATAATGCCTCCATAGCTGTGACACAGTATAATGCCTCCATAGCTGCGACACAGTATAATGCCCCCATAGTTGTGACACAGTATAATGCCTCCATAGCTGCTACACAGTATAATGCCCCCATAGCTGTGACACAGTATAATGCATCCATAGCTGCTACACAGTATAATGCCCCCATAGCTGTGACACAGTATAATGACTCCATAGCTGCTACACAGTATAATGCCCCATAGCTGCGACACAGTATAATGCCTCCATAGCTGCTACACAGTATAATGCCTCCATAGCTGTGACACAGTATAATGCCCCCATAGCTGTGACACAGTATAATGTCTCCATAGCTGCTACACAGTATAATGCCTCCATAGCTGCTACACAGTATAATGCCTCCATAGCTGCTACACAGTATAATGCCTCCATAGCTGTGACACAGTATAATGCCTCCATAGCTGCGACACAGTATAATGCCCCCATAGTTGTGACACAGTATAATGCCTCCATAGCTGCTACACAGTATAATGCCCCCATAGCTGTGACACAGTATAATGCATCCATAGCTGCTACACAGTATAATGCCCCCATAGCTGTGACACAGTATAATGACTCCATAGCTGCTACACAGTATAATGCCCCATAGCTGCGACACAGTATAATGCCCCCATAGCTGTGACACAGTATAATGCCCCCATAGTTGTGACACAGTATAATGCCTCCATAGCTGCTACACAGTATAATGCCTCCATAGCTGTGACACAGTATAATGCCCCCATAGCTGCTACACAGTATAATGCCTCCATAGCTGTGACACAGTATAATGTCTCCATAGCTGTGACACAGTATAATGCCTCCATAGCTGCTACACAGTATAATGCCTCCATAGCTGCTACACAGTATAATGCCTCCATAGCTGTTACACAGTATAATGCCCCCATAGCTGCTACACAGTATAATGCCCCCATAGCTGCTACACAGTATAATACCCTTATAGCTGCTACACAGTATAATGCCTCCATAGCTGCTACACAGTATAATGCCTCCATAGCTGCTACACAGTATAATGCCTCCATAGCTGCTACAAAGTATAATGTCTCCATAGCTGTGACACAGTATAATGCCCCCATAGCTGTGACAGTATAATGCCCCCATAGCTGTGACACAGTATAATGCCTCCATAGCTGCTACACAATATAATGCCTCCATAGCTGTGACACAGTATAATGCCTCCATAGCTGCTACACAGTATAATGCCTCCATAGCTGCTACACAGTATAATGCCCCCATAGCTGTGACACAGTATAATGTCTCCATAGCTGCTACACAGTATAATGCCTCCATAGCTGCTACACAGTATAATGCCTCCATAGCTGTGACACAGTATAATGCCTCCATAGCTGCTATACAGTATAATGCCTCCATAGCTGCTACACAGTATAATGCCTCCATAGCTGTGACACAGTATAATGCCTCCATAGCTGTGACACAGTATAATGCCTCCATAGCTGCGACACAGTATAATGCCCCCATAGTTGTGACACAGTATAATGCCTCCATAGCTGCTACACAGTATAATGCCTCCATAGCTGCTACACAGTATAATGCCCCCATAGCTGTGACACAGTATAATGCCTCCATAGCTGCTACACAGTATAATGCCTCCATAGCTGCTACACAGTATAATGCCTCCATAGCTGCTACACAGTATAATGCCCCCATAGCTGTGACACAGTATAATGACTCCATAGCTGCTACACAGTATAATGCCCCATAGCTGCGACACAGTATAATGCCTCCATAGCTGCTACACAGTATAATGCCTCCATAGCTGTGACACAGTATAATGCCTCCATAGCTGTGACACAGTATAATGCCTCCATAGCTGCGACACAGTATAATGCCCCCATAGCTGCTACACAGTATAATGCCCCCATAGCTGTGACACAGTATAATGCCTCCATAGCTGCTACACAGTATAATGCCTCCATAGCTGCTATACAGTATAATGCCCCCATAGCTGTGACACAGTATAATGTCTCCATAGCTGCTACACAGTATAATGCCTCCATAGCTGCTACACAGTATAATGCCTCCATAGCTGTGAAACAGTATAATGCCTCCATAGCTGCTATACAGTATAATGCCTCCATAGCTGCTACACAGTATAATGCCCCCATAGCTGTGACACAGTATAATGCCTCCATAGCTGCTACACAGTATAATGCCTCCATAGCTGTGACACAGTATAATGCCTCCATAGCTGCGACACAGTATAATGCCTCCATAGCTGTGACACAGTATAATGCCTCCATAGCTGCGACACAGTATAATGCCCCCATAGTTGTGACACAGTATAATGCCTCCATAGCTGCTACACAGTATAATGCCCCCATAGCTGTGACACAGTATAATGCATCCATAGCTGCTACACAGTATAATGCCCCCATAGCTGTGACACAGTATAATGACTCCATAGCTGCTACACAGTATAATGCCCCATAGCTGCGACACAGTATAATGCCCCCATAGCTGTGACACAGTATAATGCCCCCATAGTTGTGACACAGTATAATGCCTCCATAGCTGCTACACAGTATAATGCCTCCATAGCTGTGACACAGTATAATGCCCCCATAGTTGTGACACAGTATAATGCCTCCATAGCTGCTATACAGTATAATACCCCCATAGCTGCTACACAGTATAATGCCTCCATAGCTGCTACACAGTATAATGCCTCCATAGCTGCTACACAGTATAATGACTCCATAGCTGTGACACAGTATAATGCCTCCATAGCTGCTACACAGTATAATGTCTCCATAGCTGTGACACAGTATAATGCCTCCATAGCTGCTACACAGTATAATGCCTCCATAGCTGCTACACAGTATAATGCCTCCATAGCTGCTACACAGTATAATGCCCCCATAGCTGTGACACAGTATAATGTCTCCATAGCTGTGACACAGTATAATGCCTCCATAGCCGTGACACAGTATAATGCCCCCATAGCTGCTACACAGTATAATGCCTCCATAGCTGCTACACAGTATAATGCCTCCATAGCTGCTACACAGTATAATGCCCCCATAGCTGTGACACAGTATAATGTCTCCATAGCTGCTACACAGTATAATGCCTCCATAGCTGTGACACAGTATAATGCCTCCATAGCTGCTACACAGTATAATGCCTCCATAGCTGTGACACCGTATAATGCCTCCATAGCTGCTACACAGTATAATGCCCCCATAGCTGTGACACAGTATAATGCCTCCATAGCTGCTACACAGTATAATGCCTCCATAGCTGCTACACAGTATAATGCCTCCATAGCTGTGACACAGTATAATGCCCCCATAGCTGCTACACAGTATAATGTCCCCATAGCTGCGACACAGTATAATATCCCCATAGCTTCTACACAGTATAATACCCCATAGCTGCGACACAGTATAATGCCCCCATAGCTGCTACACAGTATAATGCCCCCATAGCTGTGACACAGTATAATGCCCCATAGCTGCTACACAGTATAATGCCCCCATAGCTGTGACACAGTATAATACCCCATAGCTGCGACACAGTATAATGCCCCCATAGCTGCTACACAGTATAATGCCCCCATAGCTGTGACACAGTATAATGCCCCATAGCTGCTACACAGTATAATGCCTCCATAGCTGTGACACAGTATAATGCCCCCATAGCTGCTACACAGTATAATGCCCCCATAGCTGTGACACAGTATAATGCCTCCATAGCTGCTACACAGTATAATGCCTCCATAGCTGCTACACAGTATAATGCCTCCATAGCTGTGACACCGTATAATGCCTCCATAGCTGCTACACAGTATAATGCCCCCATAGCTGTGACACAGTATAATGCCTCCATAGCTGCTACACAGTATAATGCCTCCATAGCTGCTACACAGTATAATGCCTCCATAGCTGTGACACAGTATAATGCCCCCATAGCTGCTACACAGTATAATGTCCCCATAGCTGCGACACAGTATAATATCCCCATAGCTTCTACACAGTATAATACCCCATAGCTGCGACACAGTATAATGCCCCCATAGCTGCTACACAGTATAATGCCCCCATAGCTGTGACACAGTATAATGCCCCATAGCTGCTACACAGTATAATGCCCCCATAGCTGTGACACAGTATAATACCCCATAGCTGCGACACAGTATAATGCCCCCATAGCTGCTACACAGTATAATGCCCCCATAGCTGTGACACAGTATAATGCCTCCATAGCTGCTACACAGTATAATGCCTCCATAGCTGTGACACAGTATAATGCCCCCATAGCTGCTACACAGTATAATTTCCCCATAGCTGCTACACAGTATAATGCCCCATAGCTGCGACACAGTATAATGCCTCCATAGCTGCTACACAGTATAATGCCCCCATAGCTGCTACACAGTATAATGCCTCCATAGCTGTGACACAGTATAATGCCCCCATAGCTGCTACACAGTATAATGCCTCCATAGCTGCTACACAGTATAATGCCCCCATAGCTGCTACACAGTATAATGCCCCCATAGCTGTGACACAGTATAATGCCCCCATAGCTGCTACACAGTATAATGCCCCCATAGCTGTGACACAGTATAATACCCCCATAGCTGCTACACAGTATAATGCCTCCATAGCTGTGACACAGTATAATGCCCCCATAGCTGTGACACAGTATAATGTCTCCATAGCTGTGACACAGTATAATGCCTCCATAGCTGCTACACAGTATAATGCCTCCATAGCTGCTACACAGTATAATGCCTCCATAGCTGTTACACAGTATAATGCCCCCATAGCTGCTACACAGTATAATGCCCCCATAGCTGCTACACAGTATAATACCCTTATAGCTGCTACACAGTATAATGCCTCCATAGCTGCTACACAGTATAATGCCTCCATAGCTGCTACACAGTATAATGCCTCCATAGCTGCTACAAAGTATAATGTCTCCATAGCTGTGACACAGTATAATGCCCCCATAGCTGTGACAGTATAATGCCCCCATAGCTGTGACACAGTATAATGCCTCCATAGCTGTGACACAGTATAATGCCCCCATAGCTGCTACACAATATAATGCCTCCATAGCTGTGACACAGTATAATGCCTCCATAGCTGCTATACAGTATAATGCCCCCATAGCTGTGACACAGTATAATGTCTCCATAGCTGCTACACAGTATAATGCCTCCATAGCTGCTACACAGTATAATGCCTCCATAGCTGTGACACAGTATAATGCCTCCATAGCTGCTATACAGTATAATGCCTCCATAGCTGCTACACAGTATAATGCCCCCATAGCTGTGACACAGTATAATGCCTCCATAGCTGCTACACAGTATAATGCCTCCATAGCTGCTACACAGTATAATGCCTCCATAGCTGTGACACAGTATAATGCCTCCATAGCTGCGACACAGTATAATGCCCCCATAGTTGTGACACAGTATAATGCCTCCATAGCTGCTACACAGTATAATGCCCCCATAGCTGTGACACAGTATAATGCATCCATAACTGCTACACAGTATAATGCCCCCATAGCTGTGACACAGTATAATGACTCCATAGCTGCTACACAGTATAATGCCCCATAGCTGCGACACAGTATAATGCCTCCATAGCTGCTACACAGTATAATGCCTCCATAGCTGCTACACAGTATAATGCCTCCATAGCTGCTACACAGTATAATGCCTCCATAGCTGTGACACAGTATAATGCCTCCATAGCTGCGACACAGTATAATGCCCCCATAGTTGTGACACAGTATAATGCCTCCATAGCTGCTACACAGTATAATGCCTCCATAGCTGTGACACAGTATAATGCCTCCATAGCTGCTATACAGTATAATGCCTCCATAGCTGCTACACAGTATAATGCCCCCATAGCTGTGACACAGTATAATGCCTCCATAGCTGCTACACAGTATAATGCCTCCATAGCTGCTACACAGTATAATGCCTCCATAGCTGTGACACAGTATAATGCCTCCATAGCTGCGACACAGTATAATGCCCCCATAGTTGTGACACAGTATAATGCCTCCATAGCTGCTACACAGTATAATGCCCCCATAGCTGTGACACAGTATAATGCATCCATAGCTGCTACACAGTATAATGCCCCCATAGCTGTGACACAGTATAATGCCTCCATAGCTGTGACACAGTATAATGCCTCCATAGCTGCTACACAGTATAATGCCCCCATAGCTGCTATACAGTATAATGCCCCCATAGCTGCTACACAGTATAATGCCTCCATAGCTGTGACACAGTATAATGCCTCCATAGCTGCTACACAGTATAATGCCTCCATAGCTGCTACACAGTATATTGCCTCCATAGCTGCTACACAGTATAATGCCCCCATAGCTGTGACACAGTATAATGCCCCCATAGCTGCTACACAGTATAATGCCTCCATAGCTGTGACACAGTATAATGTCTCCATAGCTGTGACACAGTATAATGCCTCCATAGCTGCTACACAGTATAATGCCTCCATAGCTGCTACACAGTATATTGCCTCCATAGCTGCTACACAGTATAATGCCCCCATAGCTGTGACACAGTATAATGCCTCCATAGCTGTGACACAGTATAATGCCTCCATAGCTGCTACACAGTATAATACCCCCATAGCTGCTACACAGTATAATGCCTCCATAGCTGTTACACAGTATAATACCCCCATAGCTGCTACACAGTATAATGCCTCCATAGCTGCTACACAGTATAATGTCTCCATAGCTGTGACACAGTATAATGCCCCCATAGTTGTGACACAGTATAATGCCTCCATAGCTGCTACACAGTATAATGCCTCCATAGCTGCTACACAGTATAATGCCTCCATAGCTGTGACACAGTATAATGCCTCCATAGCTGCTACACAGTATGTCTCCATAGCTGCTACACAGTATAATGCCTCCATAGCTGCTACACAGTATAATGCCCCCATAGCTGCTACACAGTATAATGCCTCCATAGCTGCTACACAGTATAATGCCCCCATAGCTGTGACACAGTATAATGCCTCCATAGCTGCTATACAGTATAATGCCTCCATAGCTGTGACACATTATAATGCCTCCATAGCTGCTATACAGTATAATGCCTCCATAGCTGTGACACAGTATAATGCCTCCATAGCTGCTATACAGTATAATGCCCCCATAGCTGCGACACAGTATAATGCACCCATAGCTGCTATACAGTATAATGCCTCCATAGCTGTGACACAGTATAATGCCCCCATAGCTGTGACACAGTATAATGCCTCCATAGCTGCTACACAGTATAATGCCCCCATAGCTGCGACACAGTATAATGCCTCCATAGCTGCTACACAGTATAAGGCCCCCATAGCTGCTACACAGTATAAGGCCCCCATAGCTGTGACACATTATAATGCCTCCATTTGTACGTACCTAATAAATAAAAATAACATAATTACTTACCTATCCCGGTTCCCATGGCGGTGGGGGATGCTTCTCCTCCTCTGCACTGTCACGTGAGTGACTCCGTGCATTCAGTTGGAAGCGGGACAGCACGGAAGCTAGCAGCGCTGCATAGTTTTTTAAGATTGTGTGAGGTTCGGGCGGCGATGGGCCCCCTGGGAGCCTCGGGTCCCGGGCGGCCGCCCGAACCGCCCATATTATAATCCGCCATTGAGCAGAACGTCTACAAGCATCTGCCCATTACGGCGTTCTGTTCCGACAGGGTGTTTTTTACATGGTCGTTTTCCAAAACCGGCACGTAAAAAGACGCCCGTCAAAATGAAGTGCACATAACTTCTTGGGACGTTTTTGGAGCCATTTTTCATTGACTTTATAGAAAAACAGCTCCAAAAACGGCCGTAAAAAACACGAGTTTGATTAAAAAATGGCTGAAAATCAGGATCTGGTTTCCCTTTGTTTAGTAAGCGTGTGAACATACCCTTAGCCTTTTGGTGTGTCCTATAGCTTCTGCCAGCTGCAGAATCACACCCAAAATGGCTGCCGGTCACTGCTTAGCAATTTGAAGACACCTTTTCCTGGCTTGTAGGATGAGATTCCCTCCCACATTTACAGCAGCTGTGAGTCAGGTTGCTTTGCCTTATTCACCTTGCTGTAATTCTGGGAAGTGCTCCCCCTGGTGGCCAACATAGGAAAACATGTCAAATTATTATTTAATTTGTAATACTTTCCACCATATGGAAGAGAAAAAAAGTAACGACACTTAAAAAAAAGCCGTATGGCAGTCGTGAAGGGGTTATGGAGGCAGCCATTTTGTCTGAGCGGTTAACTGCATTAAGAGATATGGTTTACAGCAGCCACATGGGTCCTAGGAATCAATAGTCTGGAGCTGAGCCATTGACTTCTACGGGACAGTTTTCTAGGTGTGCTCTGTGACCTGTGCAGAGGTCATTGTGAAGGGAGGGGGAGGAGGGGAGCGGTGTCCATCACCTATTGTCAATGGTGTATCCTGTGTTATCTATATATAGGTGATACCAGTCAGTGTAAAGGCCCTTTTACATGGGCCAATTATCAGGCAAACAGTCATTCATAGAACGCTCGTTGACGATAATTGCCCTGTGTAAACAGGGGAGCGATCAGCAGATGATCGTATCGTTTTTGAAAACCAAAATATTATCGTTGTCGGTAGCACATCTCCCTGAGCCGTGCTACCGACATGATATTAATGTATGGGGACGAGTGATCGGAGTAACGAGTTGTCGGTCCCATATATAGCTCCTTGTGACAGGCGCAAGTGAGCGCCAATCAACAAGCTGTCTCATTGATCGGCAGTCGTCTACACGGTCCTTGTCAGGGCCGTGTAATAAGACCTTAATCCTGCCTGTGATGATAATGAGATGATTGGCTGTATGTTTCAGGGCAATGTCGTGCTGGAAGACCCAGCCACGAGTCATTTTTAATGTCCTGGTGGAGGGAAGGAGGTTGTCACTCAGGATTTGACGGTACATGGCTCCATCCATTCTCCCATTGATGTGGTGAAGTAGTCCTGTGCCCTTAGCAGAGAAACACCCCCAAAACATAATGTTTCCATCTTCATGCTTGACAGTGGGGACGGTGTTCTTTGGGTCATAGGCAGCATTTCTCTTCCTCCAAACACGGCGAGTTGAGTTAATGCCAAAGAGCTAAATTTTAGTCTCATCTGACCACAGCACCTTCTCCCAATCACTCTCAGAATCATCCAGATGTTCATTTGCAAACTTCAGACGGGCCTGTACATGTGCCTTCTTGAGCAGGGGGACCTTGCGGGCACTGCAGGATTTTAATCCATTACAGCGTAATGTGTTACCAATGGTTTTCGTGGTGACTGTGGTCCCAGCTGCCTTGAGAACATTAACAAGTTCCCCCCGTGTAGTTTTCGGCTGAGCTCTCACCTTCCTCAGGATCAAGGATACCCCACAAGGTGAGATTTTGCATGGAGCCCCAGATCGATGTCGATTGACAGTCATTTTGTATGTCTTCCATTTTCTTACTATTGCACCAACAGTTGTCTCCTTCTCACCCAGCGTCTTACTTATGGTTTTGTAGCCCATTCCAGCCTTGTGCAGGTCTATGATCTTGTCCCTGACATCCTTAGAAAGCTCTTTGGTCTTGCCCATGTTGTAGAGGTTAGAGTCAGACTGATTCATTGAGTCTGTGGACAGGAGTCTTTTATACAGGTGACCATGTAAGAGCTGTCTATAATGCAGGCACCAAGTTGATTTGGAGCGTGTAACTTGTCTGGAGGAGGCTGAACTCTTAATGGTTGGTCGGGGATCAAATACTTATTTCTCTGTGCACAATGCAAATAAATATATATAATTTTGACAATGTGATTTTCAGTTTTTTTTATATAATCTATATCTCACTGGTAAAATTAACCTAGCCTAAAAATTCTAGACTGTTCATGACTTTGACAGTGGGCAAACTTACAAAATCAGCAAGGGATCAAATACATATTTCCTTCACTATATATATATATATATATATATATATATATTACCTGTCAGTGTAATCCTACCTGTGATGATAATGAGATGTATGCTGAGAAGTGATCTCTACAGAACAGGAAGGGTCAGTCTATTATGGATGGTGGATCCTGTGTTATCTAAATATATGTTACCTGTCAGTGTAATCTTGCCTGTGGTGATAATGAGATGTATGCTGAGTAGTGATCTCTACAGAACAGGGAGGATCAGTCTATTATGAATGGTGGTTTCTGTATTAGCTATATATAGATGTTACCTGTCAGTGTAATCCTACCTGTGATGATAATGAGATGTATGCTGAGAAGTGATCTCTACAGAACAGGGAGGATCAGTCTATTATGAATGGTGGATCCTGTATTATCTATATATAGATGTTACCTGTCAGTGTAATCCTACCTGTGATGATAATGAGATGTATGCTGAGAAATGATCTCTACAGAACAGGGAGGATCAGTCTATTATGGATGGTGGATCCTGTGATATCTATATATAGATGTAACCTGTCAGTGTAAGGGTATGTTCACAAGATTAACAAAATAAGCCTGAAAATACGGAGCTGTTTATGAGAAAACAACTCCAAAAACGTCCCAAGAAGTGTCCTGTACTTCTTTTGACGAGCCGTCATTTTACGCGCCGTATTTTGACAGCGACGCGTAAAATGACAGCTCGTCTGCACAGAACATCGTAAGACCCATTGCAGGCAATGGGCAGATGTTTACCGAAGTATTGGAGCCGTCTTTTCAGGCGTAATTCGAGGCATAAAATGCCTCAATTACGTCTGAAAAGAGGTCATGTGCACATACCCTCATCCTGCCTGTGACGATAATGAGATGACTGCTGAGAAATGTTCTCTACAGAACAGGGATAATCAGTCTATTATGAATGGTGGATTCTGTATTAGCTATATATAGATGTTACCTGTCAGTGTAATCCTGCCTGTGATGATAATGAGATGAGTGCTGAGAAATGATCTCTACAGAACAGGAAGGGTCAGTCTATTATGAATGGTGGATTCTTTGTTATCTACATATATAGATGTTACCTGTCAGTGTAATCCTGCCTGTGATGATAATGAGAGGTGTGATGAGAAGTGATCTATACAGAACAGGAAGGGTCAGTCCATTATGAATGGTGGATTCTGTATTATCTATATATAGATGTTACCTGTCAGTGTAATCCTGCCTGTGATGATAATGAGATGAGTGCTGAGAAATGATCTCTACAGAACAGGAAGGGTCAGTCTATTATGAATGGTGGATTCTTTGTTATCTACATATATAGATGTTACCTGTCAGTGTAAGGGTATGTTCACACGGCCTATTTACGGACGTAATTCGGGCGTTTTTGCCCCGAATTACGTCTGAAAATAGCGCCTCAATAGCGCTGACAAACATCTGCCCATTGAAAGCAATGGGCAGACGTTTGTCTGTTCACACGAGGCGTATATTTACGCGCCGCTGTCAAATGACGGCGCGTAAATAGACGCCCGCGTAGAAGAAGTGACCTGTCACTTCTTTGGCCGTAATTAGAGCCGTTATTCATTGACTCCAATGAATAGCAGCGCTAATTACGGCCGTAATTGACGCGGCGTTCAAGCGCCTGCACGTGCCGGTACGGCTGAAATTACGGGGATGTTTTCAGGCTGAAACATCCCCGTAATTTCAGCCGTTACGGACGCCCTCGTGTGAACATACCCTAATCCTGCCTGTGATGATAATGAGATGACTGCTGAGAACTGTAAGGATCAGTCTACTATGAGACTCATTGGCCAGAGGGCAAACTGCAAGATTAGATAAAGACATAAAAAAAATAATATAAAAAAAACCCACCAAAAAATCATAAAAAATATGTTTAACAGAAACTTGATTTAAACAATAGATCATTTTCTGATGACACATTCTCTGTAAGTGGTTGAACTGAGCTTTCCTAGATCTCGGCCTAGAGTGCAGCTGTTAATCGCAGCCGCTGCCCCCCAAAATCTGATGCTAAACCTAGTGCATGACCGGATTCAGAGAACGCCTTGTAGAGAACTTCTATGTGCAGTCACAGCTCCCTCAGGTGCTGCACTATGTATAATACAGTGTCTGACGTGTTACTGTAATGTAGAACTAAGGAGGAACCCCACCTTAAAGAGAACAGAAAGGAGAAGACCTTTTCTCTCCTCAGTAGATGTTGACTCGCTCATTGCTGTGACGCTATCTAATCATAGTGGACAGCCTCACAGCGATGAAAAGACCTGCAGGAAATGTCTCAAAATCAGCAGGTTTTCTGCATCGCTGTGAAGCGGTCCGCTCTGATTGGACAGCGTCACAGCAAAAAGTGAGGCAACGCCTACTGAGGAGAGATGGTGTCTCCTCTTTGTACCTTTAATTACAACACGCATATGTTAGGTGCAAAACGGAGTAAGGGCTGTAGTGGAACAACATGGAGGGGGGCAAAAAAGAAAAAGACAGCGTTGGAATCTGGAGGACGCCAAGTATAAGGGGAGGAATGTGGTTAAAAAAACAACAACAAAAAACACAGCAGGTCCTGCTTAACCCCTTAATGACCGGGCCATTTTGCACGTTAATCACCAAGGATTATTTTTTGTTTTTTCACGGTCGCATTCCAAGAGTCGTAACTTTTTTTTTATTCCGTGGACATCGCCGTATAAGGGCTTGTTTTTTGCGGGACGAGTTGTATTTTGTAATTGTACCATTTTTAGATGCTTATAATATATTGATTAACTTTTATTAACTTTATTTTAGGAGAATATTGAAAATAAGCCGCTATTCCAGCATTAATTTTCACGTTATAAATTTACGCCGTTTACTGTGCCGCGTAAATAACATGTTCACTTTATTCTATGGGTCGGCACGATTACGGGGATACCAAATATGTAAGGGTTTTATATGTTTTCCTGCGTTTTCACAATAAAAACCCTTTTAGAAAAAAATTACTTGTTTTTGCATCGCCGCGTTCCAAGAGACGTAATGTTTTTATTTTTCCGTCGATGTGGCCGTATGGGGGCTTGATTTTTGCGGGCCAATGCGTAGTTTTCATTAGTACTATTTTGGGTACATAGGACTTATAGATTAATTTTAATTTTATTTTTTATGGGGGGAATGGGAGAAAAGAGAGAATTTTGCCGTTGTTTTTTGCAGTTTTTTTGGACGCCGTTCATCCGGCGGTTTAATTAATGTGTTCATTTTATTGGTCAAGTTGTTACGATCGCGGGGATACCATATATGTGTATGTGTGATTTGTTTTGACACTTTTACTGAGTAAAACCACTTTTTGGGAAAAAAAGTAGTTTTATTTGATTTTGACTGTAATTATTATTTTTTTTTTTAACAAACTTTATTTAACTGATTGACATATTTTTTTTAAGTCCCACCAGGGGACGTCACTATGCGATGTGCCGATCGCATATATAATGCTTTGGTATACTTCGTATACCGAAGCATTATTGCCTGTCAGTGTAAAACTGACAGGCAGCCTGTTAGGTCATGCCTCCGGCGTCTTTGTTAGACAACCGGCTGTCATGGAAACCCGACGGCGACCCGCGATTTGTTTGCGGGGGCGCCGATCGGGTGACAGAGGGAGCTCCCTCCCTCTGTCAAACACATTAGATGCCGCTGTCACTATTGACAGCGGCATTTAATGGGTTAAACTGCCGGAATCGGAGCGCGCTTCGATTCCGGCAGTTGCAGCAGGAGCCAGGCTGTGTATAACAGCCGTGCTCCTGCCGCTGATCGCGTGGGTACACTGGCAGTACCCGCGCCATCACAGGACGGATATATCCGTCCTCCTGCGCGAACTAGCAGCTGCTGAGGACGGATATATCCGTCCTTCGGCGTTAAGGAGTTAATAAACCACGGAGTTCACTTTCTAAATTCATTATTACTGACCTCTGGTAACACCTCCTGGAATTTCCTCCTCCACTTCACTCTTACACGGTTGAGCGCCCCTCACCCGCTCTTCTTCTTCATCCTCCACTTTAATATCAGTCAGATCTTCCCTCTGATTTCACATATGTAACAATACAGCAGAGAGTGCGAAGAATCTAACAGATCAACATAAGAAACCACCAAACTCTATGACCCCATCTATGACCGGAGGACCAAAAAGCTCCGCACCCCCTATATAGATCTGGTATACGGCTCAGCTTCATCTACCTGATGATTCTCTGGGACATTGGGATTTTCCTCTGGACAGTCCTGGGAATACAGAGGACTGGGACATCTCTCTGGTGGATTTCTCCTACTGGATCCATCTGTAGGAAACACACAGTGACTGAATACATGACTACTGTATATCTGTCTATATATCACACACTTCTCTCTACACTTCTATGTTTACTGATCAGAGCCGGAATTACAATGTTGAGGTCCTCACTACCGGTGTCGATGTTCCTGCACCTTGTAAGCCACAGGCCTAAAGGAGACTGTGGACTACCAGAGCGAACGGCGGGGCGTAACTAGCTCCCTGCTCCACCATAGTATTTACCTGTATCTGCCCTCTGTGGACGCGGATACACATGAACGTGGCGGGACACAGGACGCCTCTATTTAGTTACCTGCAACCAAAAATGGTCTGGGTGTCACTTGCTTATTAGCCTCTTAAAGGCTGTGTACACCTCTGTAGGCAATATTTTCTATACATATTAATTAACCCCTTCACGACATGGCTATATACTTTCCAACTCCTGATGCCCTGGGCAGGTGTCACATAAATAAATATTGGCAGAATGGAACAGGGTTGTACTTTCCTGTCCGCCGGCTCTCTCCACAAGTGCCGGCACATCTCCCCCTTAGTTTAATCAAACTTATGCCAAACCCCTGCAGATAGCACCTCATCCCCTGTAGATAGCGCCACTGAAGCTCCCTCTAGGAGCGGAATCATTTGCGTTGCCGTCAACTTGGCTGGAAATTGTGCTTCTAGAGGGAGCCCCTGACGTCTCTGTCCATATATGGACAGTGATGTCAGGGACTCCTCTGGGAGTGGAATCCATGGCCTATTTTTGACCTGTTTAAGAGAACCATTTCTCAAATCTGACGTGTTACTTTAAGGGTATGTGCACACGGGGCTGATAAGATGCAGATTTTCTGCAAAGTATTTAATTGCGAGAAAATCTGCAGCGTATTACAGTAGTAGCAATGAGGATGAGATTTTAACAAATCTCATCTACACGTCGCGCCAAAAAGGAGTTTTGGACGTTCCGCCGTGTTTACGCCATGTGGAGACGTATCATAAGTGGGAATAAGATTTTACTTATCCAAGACATTGTGAGATTGTTTTTTCAGAACACGTTGTACTTTATATTCGTGGTAAATTTAGCTCCATACATTCTGTGTTACAGTTACTAAGGATGAAAAAAGACACAAGTCCATCAAGACCAACCTATAATCCGACCGTGTTGATCCAGAGGAAGATAAAACCCCCATGAGGTGGATGACAATTGTCTCATTAGGGGAAAACTCCTCCCCGGCTCCAAATCTGGAAATCACAATAAATCCCTGGATCACCGTCCCATCTCCAGAATCTAGTACCCATAACTTGTAATATTAAAGAGAACATCCGATTATACTGACAATATATAGGAAACTATTATACTGCCGGAGTGTGCCGATAATCGTCTTTCTACATGACTTGTATTATCAGGTTTACTTCTGACTACAGCACGACTGCCCATAGTCCGCGCTGCCGGCTGCCCATAACTCTGCATTAGGAGACAGCGCGTCCTGCCCGTCTTCATGGCTCCTGTATCCAGAACTTGTAATATTAAAGAGAACCTCCGATTATACTGACATTATATAGGAAACTATTATACTGCCGGAGTGTGCCGATAATCGTCTTTCTACATGACTTGTATTACCAGGTTTACTTCTGACTACAGCACGACTGCCCATAGTCCACGCTGCCGGCTGCCCATAACTCTGCATTAGGAGACAGCGCGTCCTGCTCGTCTTCATGGCTCCTGTATCCAGAACGGCCGCCAGCGCTGTACAATGTAATGTGACCTCTAATGCAGAATTATGAGCAGCCGGCAGCACGAAATGTAGGGATCTAATGTGATGTAAAAGGAGCCGAAATTGTGGAGCTCCTACATTACATGTCATTGTACACACGTGTATATGTACTGCACATGACGGTATTAAGGCCTCAACAAGCAGAGGAAGAGAACACGGCAGGTATAAATGGACAGGGGGCGGAGCTAACTCCGACTGACCAGGCCGCGATAGGCTCTCCCACTCCTGAGCCTGCCACCCTGGTTGGTGGGAGCCGGTGTCAGTCTAAGAGGTCTGGCCTCAGGTGTCGACTGATTAATCCCGGGAGTATACACAGACGTAGTACCTGGCAGATCCTTTACAGATAGTCATCACCGAGACACCTCCAGTGCGGTTACTGTAGAATTTCCCAGCATTCCCAGCAGTGTCACCTCTCCAGTCAGCAGCTCAGTCATCTTGTAGATCAGTTCTAAGATCTTCTTCTCATGTATCCCGGAGTGAGGGGGAGGCTCTGTGATGGGACTACTGCTCCATCCTCCTGACTCATGGATGATGGGAGTCGTACAGTCACACGATGTCTTCTGCACTATGGTGTACTCCTGTGTATGGAGAGAGACACTTAGAGAACTGAACACAGTATTCCCCCCTCAGTAGAAAGAGGGAGATTGTGACCCCCGCTGTATAGACCTCTAGTGACCCCACATCTGTAATACTGGAGACCTCACCTACAAAAAGACATTGAGAAAATAGAACGAGGCCAAAACTAAAAAGGAAATAATATTGGGGGGACTAGATGGACCATGTGCTCTTCTCCTGCCGTCATCTTCTATGTTTCTATATAGAGGTCATCCTGATCCTCCTGGTTCCTGGTCATTCTCATTGCTCTACAACATTACTATTGCTGCATTGGTGACATGACACATCACTGACCATATTGGTGGCTGATCTTCAGCTTCTTGACGTCACTTGGAAGATCTGGACGTTGTTATACAGGACACGGGATTCTTCCTATTATGTATTGTCCCTTCCCTATGTGTGACTTGTTCTATAATGTAGAAAAGTTTACCTCTCCGCTCAGCAGGTAGATGATCTCCAAGGTGAAGTCTAATATTCTTCTGCTCATCTCATTCCTGTCCTTGTCCATCCTTGGTGGGTCATTCAGGAGAAGGAACGTTGTGGAGGAGAAGATGAGAAAACTGGAGGAACTGGAGGATCTAGTACTGCAGATGTCTTTATGAAGAAAGGAGAAGATGGAAATCATACAGGGGACATCATCATGTGTGACATACAGAACCTCACTTATTCATCATTGAGAGAAACATCTTCTCAGAGCCGTCACCACATGGAATAAAGGGGTATTCCCAAAACGGACATTTCCCCCCGGGATATGCCAGAAATGTCTGATAGATGCGGCTCCACCTCTGGGTGGCCTTGTTAGGCGGTTCCTGTAACTCCTATAGAAAAGAATGGAGAGACACAATCTGCTCAGGTCCTCCTGCTATATAATCTGCTGCCAACAGATCAGACGGGTGGTCAGTGTGACAGATGCCCTTTATGAATGAATACACCCCTAATATAAGTTTTTACAGATATTAGAAGTTACCTCAGAGATCCTGGATCTTCAGAGACATCTAAAATTCTTAATTATTGAAGTATTTCCCTATTCCTTGTAGATTATTTTACCGGATAGCAACTTTATTCACATCTGAAAGACAGATACTAACCATGGTTAATGGGAACCGGCGGTCACGTGTGAAGGTGCAGAAGGTCCCGCCAGTCCTGCGAGCATGTGCGGAAGGTCCCGCCAGTCCTGCGAGCATGTGCGGAAGGTCCCGCCAGACCAGTGTGGAGGAGCGGAAGTTCCCGCCAGACCAGCGGGCAGGCGCGGAAGGTCCCGCCAGACCAGCGGGCAGGCGCGGAAGGTCCCGCCAGACCAGCGGGCAGGCGCGGAAGGTCCCGCCAGACCAGTGCGCAGGCGTGGAAGGTCCCGCCAGACCAGTGCGCAGGCGCGGAAGGTCCCGCCAGACCAGTGCGCAGGCACGGAAGGTCCCGCCAGACCAGTGTGCAGGCGCGGAAGGTCCCGCCAGACCAGTGTGCAGGCGCGGAAGGTCCCGCCAGACCAGTGTGCAGGCGCGGAAGGTCCCGCCAGACCAGTGTGCAGGCGCGGAAGGTCCCGCCAGTCCAGTGTGCAGGCGCGGAAGGTCCCGCCAGTCCAGTGTGCAGGCGCAGAAGATCCCGCCAGACCAGTGTGCATGCGCAGAACGTCCCACCAATACAGTGTGTATGTCCTGGTAGTTTAGTGTGAGGAAGCAGCATGTATTGTGCTGGGTGTGCAGGATCTCTGCATTATCTTATCACTTAGCAGTCACATCTTACACACAGACTTCTGTAAAGCGTGACCTGTCCTCCATCGTCTACATTACTTGGTGCTTTTCCGTTTAAACCTGTTCCCCCGCTTCTTCATTATTCTGTGCTCCTTCTAGACCTGTCCTCTGCTTCTACATTACTTTGTGCTCCTCCTTCTAGACCTTTCCTCTGCTTCTACATTACTCTGTGCTCCTCCTTCTAGACCTGTCCTCTGCTTCTACATTACTCTGTGCTCCTGCTTCTAGACCTGTCCTCTGCTTCTACATTACTCTGTGCTCCTCCTTCTTCTAGACCTGTCCTCTGCTTCTACATTACTCTGTGCTCCTCCTTCTTCTAGACCTGTCCTCTGCTTCTACATTACTCTGTGCTCCTCCTTCTAGACCTGTCCTCTGCTTCTACATTACTCTGTGCTCCTCCTTCTAGACCTGTCCTCTGCTTCTACATTACTTTGTGCTCCTCCTTCTAGACCTGTCCTCTGCTTCTACATTACTCTGTGCTCCTCCTTCTAGACCTGTCCTCTGCTTCTACATTACTCTGTGCTCCTCCTTCTAGACCTGTCCTCTGCTTCTACATTACTCTGTGCTCCTGCTTCTAGACCTGTCTTCTGCTTCTACATTACTCTGTGCTCCTCCTTCTTCTAGACCTGTCCTCTGCTTCTACATTACTCTGTGCTCCTCCTTCTTCTAGACCTGTCCTCTGCTTCTACATTACTCTGTGCTCCTCCTTCTAGACCTGTCCTCTGCTTCTACATTACTCTGTGCCTCTCCTTCTAGACCTGTCCTCTGCTTCTACATTACTCTGTGCTCCTCCTTCTAGACCTGTCCTCTGCTTCTACATTACTCTGTGCTCCTTCTAGACCTGTCCTCTGCTTTTACATTACTCTGTGCTCCTCCTTCTTCTAGACCTGTCCTCTGCTTCTACATTACTCTGTGCTCCTTCTTCTAGACCGGTCCTCTGCTTCTACATTACTCTGTGCTCCTCCTTCTAGACCTGTCCTCTGCTTCTACATTACTCTGTGCTTCTTCTAGACCTGTCCTCTGCTTCTACATTACTCTGTGCTCCTCCTTCTAGACCTGTCCTCTGCTTCTACATTACTCTGTGCTCCTCCTTCTAGACCTGTCCACCACCTTCGGCACAGTCGAACACACCCTCCTGATACAAATTCTCTAGTCCCTTCACATCACAGACTTGGCCCTCTCCTGGATCTCCTCATACCTTACCAACTAAAGATTTACTATCGCTCCCTTATGGGTCTCAGTGTTCTGGATCCCTTACTCTTCTCCATCTAAATCTTTGGTCAAATTTACCTCTGGTCTTGATGTTACCTCCCTGCTATCTAGAGTGTCTAACAGTCATCTCCTCTTTCACCTCCCACTTCCTTAAGATTAACATGGAGAAAACGGAATCATCTTTACCCCATTTCACTCAACCCCCTTACCAGAACTATCAAATCACAGTTAATGGCTCCACACATTTCCCGGTCTCACAGGTCCAATGCATTGGGATAACCCTTAATTTCAAATAGCACAGCCAAGCGCTTACCACTTCTTGCTGCCTCCACCTCAAAAACTCTCTTGAAGTCAGTCTTTCCTCGAACAGACATAAATGCTAGTATATATGCCCTCATCATCTACTGTCTAGACTACTCCAACACCCTTCTCTGTGGCTTCCCATCTAACACTATTGCACCCCTCCTACCCATTCTCAACTCAGCTGCAAGGGTAAATCTACCTCTCCCCTCATTCCTCCTCTGCGGTCACTGGCCACCCATTGCCTACTAAATTAAGTTATACATATTAAAAATGACATGCAAGGCTGTCAACAAACCATCCCCTCCATACATCTCTGCCCTAATCTCCCAATACCTCCCCACACATAATCTCCGGTCCTCACAAGACCTTCTTTGTTCTCATTTTATCTGTTCCTCACATCATCGTCTAGATTTCTCCCGTGCTTCCCCTAGTAGTCTACGAGGGCAGGGTCTCTCTCCCTCTGGACCAGTCTGTCATTCAATAATGTTTGTCTCTTCTTATGTACCGTATATATCGGCGTACAAGACGACTTTTTACACCCTTAAAAAAATGTCAAAAGTGTGGGGTCGTCTTATATGCCGGATATTGTCTACATTAGGGATGCACGTTGCAGCCGCACAGCTCAGTATAATACACATAAATGTATGGGAGCGCGGCTGCGGCTGTGTAATTCAGCCACAGCCCCGCTCCTGAGTCATGTTAAGTTCGCGGGGTCAGGATGATGCAATGCGGCCAGCGCTGCACTAATGAGCGGCGGCACTGGAGACAGAACATGGCGGGCGCGCTACAAAACACCCCCATGTTCTGTCTTCAGTGCCTGAACTGCCGCTCATTAGTGCAGCGCCGGCCGCATCACCTCATGCTGACCGCGCGCGCACTTCCTGTCAGGAGCGGGGCAATGGCTGTATTACACAGCCGCAGCCCCGCTCTATAAACGGCGGAGATCAGAGAAACCGCTCATCTCCGCCGTTATTCCCCTGAATGCTGCGATCACAGCTGACTGCAGCATTCAGGGGAAAGTGAGAAGGGGGGATGCCCCTGGATCGCGTCACAGGGAATTCCTGTGACGCGATCGAGGGCCATACCATATATGGGCAGACAGCCCAGGGTCTATTGACGGACCCCAGGGCTGTCTTACCATATTTCATGTTGTTAGGACATACCCAAGTATGTCCTAACAACTGCCTGTGTATTATCCGTCCACAGGTTAATGTACTGGCACATATCTGATATATGTCAGTACATTAAAGTTTAAAAATAAAGTAAAAACAAAGTATTGTTAAATTGTAAAAAAAATAAATACACCTTCACCTTTTTTACAATAAACATTAAAATAAGTCTCAATACATAAAATACACACATTCAGTAATGGCGCGGACAACAATGTTTTTGCATCATTTATGATGTGTACGCTGTAAAAAAATGAAATAAACACGGCTTTCATTCACTTATTAATGTGAGGCGCGAGGTGCGATGAATTTACCCTCCATGTTCCTCACATTAATAGTAATTAACCCCATCATGTACCTCGCACATTAACCCAATATGACTGAGAAACATGATGGGATTAATTACTATTAATGTGAGGTGCGTTCAAAATTCATCACACGTCGCGCCTCACATCAGAAAACGGAAGAATTTTTTTTTTATTACTGTTGGCAAAAGTATCGAAATTGGTATCGAAATCGCAATACTAAACGTATCGGTATCGAAGTCCAAATTCTGGTATCGTGACATCCCTAGTCTACATATTGTCTACACACAGGTTGTGTGTTACCTTGTGAGCCTGCAGTCCGGTACACAGGCTCCCGGGATTCACGGAATCCGCCACGGATCTGAGGGAAGCCGGTATTAGCCGCCAGGGAACATCTCTGTAAGATCCTCTGGCCCGCCCTTTCCTCTCATTCCCTGCCTCTCAGATCTCGCACGATGAAGCAGCCTATCTGCGCATGCGCGAGTTCAAAGAGACAGAGAGTCCTGGGTCCTGCCGCCGATGGCCATAGTGAAGCGCTCCTGCACGAAATGGTGAGTATATCTTAAATTCTATATTTTAAGGGTAAAAGTTGGGGGTCGTCTTATACGCCCAGTCGTCTTATACGCCGACATATACGGTACTTAACCCCTTGGACACGCAGCCAATTCAAATTTTTCCTCCCTCCTTCCAAAAGCCAGAACTTTTTGGTTTTTCCGTTGACATAGCCGTATGAGAACATGTCTTGTGCTGGACGTGAAGTAATTTTAAAAGGGGATTTCCACGATCAGACAACGTATGACCTCCACTGGATAGGTCATCAGTATATGATGGTGGGGGTCCGACACCCGGACCCCGCACAGATCAGCTGCTCCGGCTGCCGGATGTTTTGATCGGTATGCAGTAGTTGGAGCCGGAAGCAAATGGCTCCGACCACTGCACAGCGGCCGTTCTGCAGAACTAAAGGCTCTGCTCCTATTCACTTTAACACTGCAGCACGACCGCTCTATTCCGTGACCGGAGCATCTGCTTTCAGCATGGATGTCTGGTGCCCGGAGGCAGCCGGAGCAGTTGAGCGGTGTGGGGTCCGGGTGTCAGACCCCCACAGATCAAAATACCGATGACCTATCTGGTGGAGGTCGTCAGTTGTCCGATCGTGGAAAACCCCTTTAATGTCCCCTATAATGTACTGGGTAAGAGGAAACAATTGTGGGCTGGAATAGCGGAAAACGCAGTGAATCCTATTGATTTTTAGGTTTCGTTTTTGCAGCGTTCACCATACGGTGAAAATAACTTGTTACCTTTATTCTCCGGGTCAATACGATTACGACGACACCAAATTTATAGATTTATCTTCGACAAGGAAAGAAAAATTTGTCCAAAATAGAAAACAGTTTTGCGACGCCATTTTGAGAAACAGAACGTTTTATATTTCCGGTGATTGCGCGGTGAGAGGAGTTTTATATTTCCGGTGATTGCGCGGTGTGAGGTGTTTTATATTTCCGGTGATTGCGCGGTGTGAGGTGTTTTATATTTCCGGTGATTGCACGGTGTGAAGGGTTTTATATTTCTGGTGATTGCGCGGTGTGAGGGGGTTTATATTTCCGTGATTGCGCGGTGTGAAGAATTTATATTGCCACACACTGCCCCTTGTAGATAGGGCCACACACAGCCCCCCTGTAGATATTACCACACACACAGCCCCCCTGTAGATATTACCACACACTGCTCCCTGTAGATATTACCACACACACTGCTCCCTGTAGATATTACCACACACACTGCTCCCTGTAGATATTACCACACACACTGCTCCCTGTAGATATTACCACACACACTGCTCCCTGTAGATATTACCACACACTGCTCCCTGTAAATATTAACACACACACTGCTCCCTGTATATATTACCACACACTGCTCCCTGTATATATTACCACACACACTGCTCCCTGTAGATATTACCACACACACACTGCTCCCTGTAGATATTACCACACACACTGCTCCCTGTAGATATTACCACACACACTGCTCCCTGTAGATATTACCACACACTGCTCCCTGTAGATATTACCACAGACACTGCTCCCTGTACATATTACCACACACACTGCTCCCTGTAGATATTACCACACACACTGCTCCCTGTATATATTACCACACACTGCTCCCTGTAGATATTACCACACACTGCTCCCTGTAGATATTACCACACACTGCTCCCTGTAGATATTACCACACACACTGCTCCCTGTATATATTACCACACACACTGCTCCCTGTAGATATTACCACACACACTGCTCCCTGTATATATTACCACACACTGCTCCCTGTAGATATTACCACACACTGCTCCCTGTAGATATTACCACACACTGCTCCCTGTATATATTACCACACACACTGCTCCCTGTAGATATTACCACACACACTGCTCCCTGTAGATATTACCACACACTGCTCCCTGTAAATATTACCACACACACCGCTCCCTGTAGATATTACCACACACACTGCTCCCTGTAGATATTACCACACACACTGCTCCCTGTAGATATTACCACACACACTGCTCCCTGTAGATATTACCACACACTGCTCCCTGTAGATATTACCACACACACTGCTCCCTGTAGATATTACCACACACACTGCTCCCTGTACATATTACCACACACTGCTCCCTGTAGATATTACCACACACACTGCTCCCTGTAGATATTACCACACACACAGCCCCCCTGTAGATATTACCACACACTGCTCCCTGTAGATATTACCACACACACTGCTCCCTGTAGATATTACCACACACTGCTCCCTGTAAATATTACCACACACACTGCTCCCTGTAGATATTACCACACACACACTGCTCCCTGTAGATATTACCACACACACTGCTCCCTGTAGATATTACCACACACACTGCTCCCTGTAGATATTACCACACACACTGCTCCCTGTAGATATTACCACACACTGCTCCCTGTAGATATTACCACACACTGCTCCCTGTAGATATTACCACACACACTGCTCCCTGTATGTATTACCACACACACACTGCTCCCTGTATATATTACCACACACTGCTCCCTGTTGATATTACCACACACACTGCTCCCTGTAGATATTACCACACACACTGCTCCCTGTACATATTACCACACACTGCTCCCTGTACATATTACCACACACTGCTCCCTGTATATATTACCACACACTGCTCCCTGTAGATATTACCACACACACTGCTCCCTGTATATATTACCACACACTGCTCCCTGTATGTATTACCACACACACACTGCTCCCTGTATATATTACCACACACTGCTCCCTGTTGATATTACCACACACACTGCTCCCTGTAGATATTACCACACACACTGCTCCCTGTACATATTACCACACACTGCTCCCTGTACATATTACCACACACTGCTCCCTGTACATATTACCACACACTGCTCCCTGTATATATTACCACACACTGCTCCCTGTAGATATTACCACACACACTGCTCCCTGTAGATATTACCACACACACTGCTCCCTGTACGGAATGCCACACACTGCTCCATGTAGGGAATGCCACACATTGCTCCCTGTAGGGAATGCCACACACTGCCCCTTGTAGATATTACCACACACTGCTCCCTGTAGATATTACCACACACTGCTCTCTGTAGATATTACCACACACTACTCCCTGTACATATTACCACACACTGCTCCCTGTAGAGATTACCACACACACTGCTCCCTGTAGATATTACCACACACTGCTCCCTGTAGATATTACCACACACACTGCTCCCTGTAGATATTACCACACACACTGCTCCCTGTAGGGAATGCCACACACTGCTCCATGTAGGGAATGCCACACATTGCTCCCTGTAGGGAATGCCACACACTGCCCCTTGTAGATATTACCACACACTGCTCCCTGTAGATATTACCACACACTGCTCCCTGTACATATTACCACACACTGCTCTCTGTAGAGATTACCACACACACTGCTCCCTGTAGATATTACCACACACTGCTCCCTGTAGATATTACCACACACACTGCTCCCTGTAGATATTACCACACACACTGCTCCCTGTAGATATTACCACACACTGCTCCCTGTAGATATTACCACACACTGCTCCCTGTAGATATTACCACACACACAGCCCCCCTGTAGATATTACCACACACACACTGCTCCCTGTAGATATTGCCACACACACAGCTCCCTGTAGATATTACCACACACTGCTCCCTGTAAATATTACCACACACACCGCTCCCTGTAGATATTACCACACACACAGCCCCCCTGTAGATATTACCACACACACTGCTCCCTGTAGATATTACCACACACTGCTCCCTGTAGATATTACCACACACACTGCTCCCTGTAGATATTACCACACACACACTGCTCCCTGTATATATTACCACACACTGCTCCCTGTTGATATTACCACACACACTGCTCCCTGTAGATATTACCACACACACTGCCCCCTGTAGATATTACCACACACACTGCTCCCTGTACATATTACCACACACTGCTCCCTGTACATATTACCACACACTGCTCCCTGTATATATTACCACACACTGCTCCCTGTAGATATTACCACACACACTGCTCCCTGTAGGGAATGCCACACACTGCCCCTTGTAGATATTACCACACACTGCTCCCTGTAGATATTACCACACACTGCTCTCTGTAGATATTACCACACACTACTCCCTGTACATATTACCACACACTGCTCCCTGTAGAGATTACCACACACACTGCTCCCTGTAGATATTACCACACACTGCTCCCTGTAGATATTACCACACACTGCTCCCTGTATATATTACCACACACACTGCTCCCTGTATATATTACCACACACACTGCTCCCTGTAGATATTACCACACACACCTCCCTGTAGATATTACCACGCACACTACTCCTTGTAGATATTACCACACACTGCTCCCTGTAGATATTACCACGCACACTGCTCCCTGTAGAGAATACCACACACACTGCTCCCTGTAGATAATACCACACACTGCTCCCTGTAGATATTACCACATACTGCTCCCTGTAGATATTACCACACACTGCTCCCTGTAGATATTACCACACACACTGCTCCCTGTAGATATTACCACACACACTGCTCCCTGTAGATATTACCACACACACTGCTCCCTGTAGATATTACCACACACACTGCTCCCTGTAGATATTACCACACACTGCTCCCTGTAGATATTACCACACACTGCTCCCTGTAGATATTACCACACACTGCTCCCTGTAGATATTACCACACACACAGCCCCCCTGTAGATATTACCACACACTGCTCCCTGTAGATATTACCACACACACTGCTCCCTGTAGATATTACCACACACTGCTCCCTGTTAGATATTACCACACACACTGCTCCCTGTAGATATTACCACACACACTGCTCCCTGTAGATATTACCACACACACTGCTCCCTGTAGATATTACCACACACACTGCTCCCTGTAGATATTACCACACACACTGCTCCCTGTAGATATTACCACACACACTGCTCCCTGTAGATATTACCACACACTGCTCCCTGTAGATATTACCACACACTGCTCCCTGTACATATTACCACACACACTGCTCCCTGTAGATATTACCACACACACTGCTCCCTGTAGATATTACCACACACACTGCTCCCTGTAGATATTACCACACACTGCTCCCTGTAGATATTACCACACACACTGCTCCCTGTATATATTACCACACACACACTGCTCCCTGTATATATTACCACACACACTGCTCCCTGTAGATATTACCACACACACTGCTACCTGTAGTTATTTCCACACACACTGCTCCCTGTAGATATTACCACACACACTGCTCCCTGTAGATATTACCACACACTGCTCCCTGTAGATATTACCACACACACTGCTCCCTGTAGATATTACCACACATTGCTCCCTGTAGATATTACCACACACACAGCCCCCCTGTAGATATTACCACACACACACTGCTCCCTGTAGATATTACCACACACTGCTCCCTGTAGATATTACCACACACACTGCTCCCTGTAGATATTACCACACACACTGCTCCCTGTAGATATTACCACACACACTGCTCCCTGTAGATATTACCACACACACTGCTCCCTGTAGATATTACCACACACACTGCTCCCTGTAGATATTACCAGACACACTGCTCCTTGTAGATATTACCACACACACTGCTCCCTGTAGATATTACCACACACACTGCCCCCTGTAGATATTACCACACACTGCTCCCTGGAGATATTACCACACACGCTGCTCCCTGTAGATATTACCACACACGCTGCTCCCTGTAGATATTACCACACACACTGCTCCCTGTAGATATTACCACACACTGCTCCCTGTAGATATTACCACACACACTGCTCCCTGTAGATATTACCACACACTGCTCCCTGTAGATATTACCACACACACTGCTCCCTGTAGATATTACCACACACACTGCTCCCTGTAGATATTACCACACACACTGCTCCCTGTAGATATTACCACACACTGCTCCCTGTAGATATTACCACACACACTGCTCCCTGTACATATTACCACACACACTGCTCCCTGTAGATATTACCACACACTGCTCCCTGTAGATATTACCACACACTGCTCCCTGTAGATATTACCACACACACTGCTCCCTGTATATATTACCACACACACACTGCTCCCTGTATATATTACCACACACACTGCTCCCTGTATATATTACCACACACACTGCTCCCTGTAGATATTACCACACACACTGCTCCCTGTAGATATTACCACACACACTGCTCCCTGTAGATATTACCACACACACTGCTCCCTGTAGATATTACCACACACACTGCTCCCTGTAGATATTACCACACACACTGCTCCCTGTAGATATTACCACACACACTGCTCCCTGTACATATTACCACACACTGCTCCCTGTACATATTACCACACACTGCTCCCTGTATATATTACCACACACTGCTCCCTGTAGATATTACCACACACTGCTCCCTGTAGATATTACCACACACTGCTCCCTGTAGATATTACCACACACACTGCTCCCTGTAGATATTACCACACACACTGCTCCCTGTAGATATTACCACACACTGCTCCCTGTAGATATTACCACACACACAGCCCCCCTGTAGATATTACCACACACACTGCTCCCTGTAGATATTACCACACTGCTCCCTGTAGATATTACCACACACACTGCTCCCTGTAGATAGCGCCACACACAGCCCCCCTGTAGATAGCGCCACACACAGCCCCCCTGTAGATAGCGCCACACACAGCCCCCCTGTAGATAGCGCCACACACAGCCCCCCTGTAGATAGCGCCACACACAGCCCCCCTGTAGATATTACCACACACACTGCTCCCTGTAGATATTACCACACACACTGCTCCCTGTAGATATTACCACACACACTGCTCCCTGTAGATATTACCACACACACTGCTCCCTGTATATATTAACACACACACACTGCTCCCTGTATATATTAACACACACACACTGCTCCCTGTAGATATTACCACACACTGCTCCCTGTAGATATTACCACACACACTGCTCCCTGTAGATATTACCACACACACTGCTCCCTGTAGATATTACCACACACACTGCTCCCTGTAGATATTACCACACACTGCTCCCTGTATATAATACCACACTGCTCCCTGTAGATATTACCACACACACTGCTCCCTGTAGATATTACCACACACACACTGAGATATTACCACACACTGCTCCCTGTAGATATTACCACACACTGCTCCCTGTAGATATTACCACACACTGCTCCCTGTATATATTACCACACACACTGCTCCCTGTAGATATTACCACACACACTGCTCCCTGTAGATATTACCACACACACTGCTCCCTGTAGATATTACCACACACACTGCTCCCTGTAGATATTACCACACACACTGCTCCCTGTAGGGAATGCCACACACTGCTCCCTGTAGGGAATGCCACACATTGCTCCCTGTAGGGAATGCCACACACTGCCCCTTGTAGATAGGGCCACACACAGCCCCCCTGTAGATAGGGCCACACACAGCCCCCCTGTAGATAGGGCCACACACAGCCCACCTGTACATAGCGCCACACACAGCCCCCTGTAGATAGCGCCACACACAGCCCCCCTGTAGATAGCGCCACACACAGCCCCCCTGTAGATAGCGCCACACACAGCCTCCCTGTAGATAGCGCCACACACAGCCACCTTGTAGATAGGGCCACACACAGCCCTCTTGTAGAAAGGGCCACACACAGCCCACCTGTACATAGCGCCACACACAGCCCCCCTGTAGATAGGGCCACACACAGCCCACCTGTACATAGCGCCACACACAGCCCCCTGTAGATAGCGCCACACACAGCCCCCCTGTAGATAGCGCCACACACAGCCCCCCTGTAGATAGCGCCACACACAGCCCCCCTGTAGATAGGGCCACACACATCGCACCTGTAGATAGGGCCACACACAGCCCACCTGTAGATAGGGCCACACACAGCCCACCTGTAGATAGCGCCACACACAGCCCACCTGTAGATAGCGCCACACACAGCCCCCCTGTAGATAGCGCCACACACAGCCCCCCTGTAGATAGCGCCACACACAGCCCCCATGTAGATAGCGCCACACTCAGTGCCCCTTGTAGATGACGCTCCACACTGCTCCCTGCCGATGGCGCCACACACAACCCCCTGTAGATAGCGCCCCACACAGCCCCCTGTAGATCGCGCCACAAACAGTCCTACTGTGGATAGCGCCACAAACAGCCCCCCTGTAGATAGCACCATACCCCCCCTTGTAGAAAGCACCACACCCCCTTGTAGATTGCTCCACACACAGCCCTCCTGTAGATTGCGCCACACACAGCCCCCTTGTAGGGAGAGCCACACACATCACCTTGTGGATAATGCCACACACATCCCCTTGTAGATAACGCCACATACCCCCCTTGTAGATAGCGCCACAAACATCCCCTTGTAGAAAGCGCCACACCCCCCTTGTACATAGTGCCACAAAGGGCCGGCCAGAACGGTGTGCCATTGCACTGGGTGCATCACTCTAGCAGGTGGAAGGGGGCGCTGCACTGGCTAC
Organism: Rhinoderma darwinii; assembly: GCF_050947455.1. Classification (NCBI taxonomy): domain Eukaryota; kingdom Metazoa; phylum Chordata; class Amphibia; order Anura; family Rhinodermatidae; genus Rhinoderma; species Rhinoderma darwinii. The sequence goes on along the minus strand of NW_027464285.1, from coordinate 88,504 downwards.
CTTTCCCCTGCTTGTTTCAGAAGCGCCCGGGCCCGGTGACTCAGCATCCGCCTTTCCCCCCATAGCAGCCATAGCGGCGACACCGGGAATGAGGACGCCCATGCTGCCAGTAGCAGCTGTAGCAACGCCACATTCAATAGTGTCTGCGTGATCAGTACACAGGTACTATTAAATACTATAGCAAAGCAGGAAGGTATCTCCCAGCTCTGCTATCTGCTAGCGCCACTGTGTGGCTTGGGATTCCGCTCCTGGATGAAGCGCTTGATGTCTCTGTCCATATATGGACAGTGACATCAGGGGCAACTCCTGAAGCGTAATCCCCGTCCACAGCATTGCCGATGCAGTGACCGGGGATTCCACTTCAGTAGAGGCCCTTAACGTCACTGTCCATAAATAGACAGAGTCATCAAGCGCTCCGTCCAGGAGCGGAATCTCCAGCCACAGGGGGATTCCGCTCTTTCAGGGAGCTACAGTAGCGCTATGTACAGGAAGGGGGGGGGGGGGTTCTATCATCTACAATGGGGCTGTGTGGCACTATCTACAAGGGAATCTGTGAGTGGTGGGCTGATGGTCATTTAAGTGAGAGTGGCGGGCTGATGGTCTTCAAGTGGTTTTCACCTCTGACCTCCAATTAAAGTTAATAGGAGGCAGAAAATACCTGTGGCGTTCGTTTGGAGCTTTCTTTGCCTACGTGTTTTCCGTTAGCTTCAACGGCTTAAAAAAAAAGTCAAACAACGCTGTCAATTTAAAATCCGCCTTAAAATTCCTGAAGTAATTTTGGGGGGAGTATGGCACTGTCTACATCGGGAGGTGGGGGGCTGTATGGCACTGTCTACAAGGGGGAGGTGAGGGGCTGTATGGCACAATCTACAGGGGGCACTATCTACAAGGGGGGCTGTGTGTGTGCCAGCGAGGGGAGGGGGGCATTATAAAATTCCTGAAGGAATTTTGAGGAAGATATTTTCTGCCTTACAAAAAACGCTGTGTGAACATATTCTAAGTGTAGTGCTTTTTTTTAGCTGTTTTCTGTCTTTCTCGAAACAATTTTTGGTAGGGGTGCCCTGAGGAAATTTTATTTCTCCAGTGGTGCCTCGAGTCCAAAAAGGTTGGGAAACTCTGCACTAGGCTACAGGATCACGCCGGCCTACTCAAGGATCCCGTCGCGGAGCAGCTCAGTTCGTCTTGGGAACGGGGCCTAGAGGAGTACAATTTTTTTGTGTTTGGGGCACTGTCTACAAGGAGCAGGTGGGGGGTTGGGGGGAGTATGGCACTGTCTACATCGGGAGGTGGGGGGCTGTATGGCACTGTCTACAAGGGGGAGGTGAGGGGCTGTATGGCACTGTCTACATGGGGGAGGTGGGGGGCTATATGGCATGATCTACAAGGGGGAGTTGCGGCTCTGTATAGCACTGTCTACATGGGGGAGGTGGGGGAATGAACAGCACTGTCTACAAGGGGGAGGTGGTGGGCTGTATGACACTGTCAACAAGGAGGGGTGGCGGATTATGGCACAGTCTACAGGGAGGCTGTATGGCACAATCTACAGGGGGCACTATCTACAAGGGGGGCTGTGTGTGTGCCAGCGAGGGGAGGGGGGCATTATACTGTGTGAAGGCCACTAAGCAGACATTATTCTGTGTAAGGGCACTACAGGGGGAAATCTAATGTGTATGGCACTTAGGGGGCAAAACACTGTGTGGGCACAATTAGAGGACAAAATACTGTGTCCTTAAAGGGGTAATAATATATGATATTATTAAATATTATTATTATTTTTGGGGCGTGGCCAGCAAGCAGCATGGATAGTCGTATCTGAGCTGAGCTCCCGGGGACCGTAACCTCTCCTGCTGATTATCCTGTCATCCTGGCTGGTAAATCTTTTTACTGGGACCAGACAAACTCTGGGCATACCTCTACCCCTCGCAGGCTACCCGGGGACATTCTTCAGTGACTTCGTTGGCCCTGCGGACGGAAACAGTGCACGACGGCCTGGTGTTCTGCTGCAGCCTGCACTCGACGCACTTCCACTTGATATTAACCCAGCCTAGGAGACAACGAAGGACTTGCATCGGAGGTACACGGTTTATGCCCGACATCTCTTGCTTCTCCCAGGTGTCTTTTGGTCCTCCCTGTTAGACTCCGAGGTCCTGGTTGCATGGGCTTCTGTTCCTCGTGGCGGCTGGTGGTTAATGGCGGCCTGTCTGTGTCTGCAAGGCACGCATGGTGAAACATTCTTTCTCTGTCTCCCCTGACAGCCGGTGAAGGTACAGACCTCAGGCTCAGTTGGGGACGACAGTTTTGATTTCTCTCAGGGGAGACCCTGAGATTCCATTGTTACCAGTATCTGGGTGGTGAGTTGCGGCCTAACGGAGCCATTTTGCATATATGCATGTTATACATCTATGTCACTGATTTGGCTCACCTGCTCACTATACTTTCTGGGACTGCCTGCCTACCCGGTTCTTTGTCTATAGAGCTTACTTACCATATATAACTTCCTACCAGTGTGCCATACTCTGTTAAAAGGAGACTGTATCTGCTGCCTTACTTTTGCTGCTACACTATTGGTGGGGTGCGACCTACCTATTTCAGCTATACTGTGCACCATGCGTAAATCTAAACCTCAGTCTGCAGTGGATAAGCTAAAAGATTTTGCTCGTACTGATCAGGACGAAGATATTTCCTCTCCACGTAAAACGAGATCTACTCACCTCAAAAATAAAGAGGACGATGCCCGACCGAGTGGCGGCATGGATTCCGACACTGAGCCTAAACCTACGTTACGTCAGGTTTCATTGCAACTTCTATCGGCCATTGATGCTTGCAAAACTTCTTTAACAGGCAAGATTGATGAGATAAACCTTGATGTCAGTTTGCTCCGTCACAACATGCAGAACCTGAGAGGCTGTATGGGAGAGATGGAGGGGCGACTTTCTCAAGTAGAGGACAGGATTGGTCCTCTTGCTACTACCCTGGCTGCTACTACACGGAAGGCGGATGCTTGTCAATCCAAAACGGATGACCTTGAAAATAGACTGCGTCGTAATAATTTACGTATAATTGGCTTACCGGAAAAATCTGAGGGCAAAACTCCTGAACCGTTTATTGAACAATGGCTCAAGACTAACTTAGAGGCGTCAGCCTTTTCCCCTTGCTTTGTGGTTGAGAGGGCACATCGTGTTCCGGCTAAGCCGCCGCCTCAAGGTGCAGCCCCTCGGCAATTCCTGGTTGGGATTCTAAATTACAGAGATCGAGACACGTCTTTGCGTCAGTCCAGGTTGAAAGCTCCATTAAAATTCAACAATTCCACTATTTCCATATTCCCTGACTTTTCTGCAGACCTCCAGAAGCAGCGCGCCACCTTTATGGAGCTCAAAAGAAAGTTTAAGGAGTGAAACATTCCATACTCAATGGCATACCCTGCTCGTCTCCGAATTGCCTATGATGACAAAGTGGTCTTCTTGCATAGCCCGGCGAGAGAGTGGCTCCAGATGCATCCTCCGGTGGCTTGAGTGACTCTTCAGCATTCACCTGTGGGCCCTTCGAGAATGCTCCGTTGATCAGCCTGACATTCTTCACATGATGAACGTTACTGGGTGATATGTTGTATATTTTATGATGTTGTACCGTACCTTATGTCGCTATATCTACCATTGGCTATTCAGGTCAGTTGATCCAGAGGGGGATCTCTCTCCTTTCTATATATTGTTCTCATCTGATTCACTGGTAAAAAACAAACAAAAAGACCCAGAACATTTTTCTTATATGCTTACTGATGCCAGGATGGATGCCTGACCAAGACGTAGTCGAGTATTCCCCATTCTAATTTTTCTACCCCAAATGTCTGCCCTACCTATGGTTCTTGGTGGGGACATTTCTGGGTTCTTTTCCTCGGTTACTTTGTTATGTTTGATTGTTGTTCATGTGTATGTCTATGCCACTGACTCTGATAACTCTGTCCATACCTTTTTCTGCTCATCCATTGTATGCTGCTGTACTGCCCAGGACTGGCAATTGATCCTTGATGACGGGCCTCGGTGTTCCCTCATATTAGGCGATCCCGTCCCCACCTAATCTGTTTACAGGAGATTCACCTCATTAGTGAAAGATCTAGTTACCTTAAGAAACCTTGGATACAATGGGCGTGCCACTCCTTTCACACTTTTTATTCTAGAGGGGTTTCCCTGTTGATACATCGCACTGTACGATGGAATCCAATACAGACGCGAAGAGACCCAGCTGGAGGTTTCGTTTTTGTTTATGCTGAAATAGACACTAAGCCATATGTTATTCTGTGTATATATAATCCACCACAGGCTAACACCTCCGTCCTGCAGGCAGCTATTGCACATCAAATTAGGTAATGTCTCCGGCTATAGACCGTTTCTCACAAGATCCCGCCCATAATTTAACACCCACTACTCCTTTGTGTCAGCTGATAGAAGGTTTGGGCTGGATTGATCTATGAAAACATTGTCACCCACAGGTTCTGGCATACACTTGTCATTCTCCTGGGAGACAGGCTCTCTCCAGGATTGATCTATGAAGACATTGTCACCCACAGGTTCTGGAATACACTTGTCATTCTCCTGGGAGACAGGCTCTCTCCAGGATTGATCTATGAAGACATTGTCACCCACAGGTTCTGGAATACACTTGTCATTCTCCTGGGAGACAGGCTCTCTCCAGGATTGATCTATGAAGACATTGTCACCCACAGGTTCTGGAATACACTTGTCATTCTCCTGGGAGACAGGCTCTCTCCAGGATTGATCTATGAAGACATTGTCACCCACAGGTTCTGGCATACACTTGTCATTCTCCTGGGAGACAGGCTCTCTCCAGGATTGATCTATGAAGACATTGTCACCCACAGGTTCTGGAATACACTTGTCATTCTCCTGGGAGACAGGCTCTCTCCAGGATTGATCTATGAAGACATTGTCACCCACAGGTTCTGGAATACACTTGTCATTCTCCCGGGAGACAGGCTCTCTCCAGGATTGATCTATGAAGACATTGTCACCCACAGGTTCTGGCATACACTTGTCATTCTCCCGGGAGACAGGCTCTCTCCAGGATTGATCTATGAAGACATTGTCACCCACAGGTTCTGGAATACACTTGTCATTCTCCTGGGAGACAGGCTCTCTCCAGGATTGATCTATGAAGACATTGTCACCCACAGGTTCTGGAATACACTTGTCATTCTCCTGGGAGACAGGCTCTCTCCAGGATTGATCTATGAAGACATTGTCACCCACAGGTTCTGGAATACACTTGTCATTCTCCCGGGAGACAGGCTCTCTCCAGGATTGATCTATGAAGACATTGTCACCCACAGGTTCTGGAATACACTTGTCATTCTCCTGGGAGACAGGCTCTCTCCAGGATTGATCTATGAAGACATTGTCACCCACAGGTTCTGGAATACACTTGTCATTCTCCTGGGAGACAGGCTCTCTCCAGGATTGATCTATGAAGACATTGTCACCCACAGGTTCTGGAATACACTTGTCATTCTCCTGGGAGACAGGCTCTCTCCAGGATTGATCTATGAAGACATTGTCACCCACAGGTTCTGGAATACACTTGTCATTCTCCTGGGAGACAGGCTCTCTCCAGGATTGATCTATGAAGACATTGTCACCCACAGGTTCTGGAATACACTTGTCATTCTCCTGGGAGACAGGCTCTCTCCAGGATTGATCTATGAAGACATTGTCACCCACAGGTTTTGGAATACACTTGTCATTCTCCTGGGAGACAGGCTCTCTCCAGGATTGATCTATGAAGACATTGTCACCCACAGGTTCTAGAATACACTTGTCATTCTCCTGGGAGACAGGCTCTCTCCAGGATTGATCTATGAAGACATTGTCACCCACAGGTTCTGGAATACACTTGTCATTCTCCTGGGAGACAGGCTCTCTCCAGGATTGATCTATGAAGACATTGTCACCCACAGGTTCTGGAATACACTTGTCATTCTCCTGGGAGACAGGCTCTCTCCAGGATTGATCTATGAAGACATTGTCACCCACAGGTTCTGGAATACACTTGTCATTCTCCCGGGAGACAGGCTCTCTCCAGGATTGATCTATGAAGACATTGTCACCCACAGGTTCTGGAATACACTTGTCATTCTCCTGGGAGACAGGCTCTCTCCAGGATTGATCTATGAAGACATTGTCACCCACAGGTTCTGGAATACACTTGTCATTCTCCTGGGAGACAGGCTCTCTCCAGGATTGATCTATGAAGACATTGTCACCCACAGGTTCTGGAATACACTTGTCATTCTCCCGGGAGACAGGCTCTCTCCAGGATTGATCTATGAAGACATTGTCACCCACAGGTTCTGGAATACACTTGTCATTCTCCCGGGAGACAGGCTCTCTCCAGGATTGATCTATGAAGACATTGTCACCCACAGGTTCTGGAATACACTTGTCATTCTCCTGGGAGACAGGCTCTCTCCAGGATTGATCTATGAAGACATTGTCACCCACAGGTTCTGGAATACACTTGTCATTCTCCTGGGAGACAGGCTCTCTCCAGGATTGATCTATGAAGACATTGTCACCCACAGGTTCTGGAATACACTTGTCATTCTCCTGGGAGACAGGCTCTCTCCAGGATTGATCTATGAAGACATTGTCACCCACAGGTTCTGGAATACACTTGTCATTCTCCTGGGAGACAGGCTCTCTCCAGGATTGATCTATGAAGACATTGTCACCCACAGGTTCTGGAATACACTTGTCATTCTCCTGGGAGACAGGCTCTCTCCAGGATTGATCTATGAAGACATTGTCACCCACAGGTTTTGGAATACACTTGTCATTCTCCTGGGAGACAGGCTCTCTCCAGGATTGATCTATGAAGACATTGTCACCCACAGGTTCTAGAATACACTTGTCATTCTCCTGGGAGACAGGCTCTCTCCAGGATTGATCTATGAAGACATTGTCACCCACAGGTTCTGGAATACACTTGTCATTCTCCTGGGAGACAGGCTCTCTCCAGGATTGATCTATGAAGACATTGTCACCCACAGGTTCTGGAATACACTTGTCATTCTCCTGGGAGACAGGCTCTCTCCAGGATTGATCTATGAAGACATTGTCACCCACAGGTTCTGGAATACACTTGTCATTCTCCTGGGAGACAGGCTCTCTCCAGGATTGATCTATGAAGACATTGTCACCCACAGGTTCTGGAATACACTTGTCATTCTCCTGGGAGACAGACTCTCTCCAGGATTGATCTATGAAGACATAGTCACCCACAGGTTCTGGAATACACTTGTCATTCTCCTGGGAGACAGACTCTCTCCAGGATTGATCTATGAAGACATTGTCACCCACAGGTTCTGGAATACACTTGTCATTCTCCTGGGAGACAGGCTCTCTCCAGGATTGATCTTTGAAGACATTGTCACCCACAGGTTCTGGAATACACTTGTCATTCTCCTGGGAGACAGGCTCTCTCCAGGATTGATTATGTTTTTGGTTCTCCTGCTTTATCTCTTTATGTGTCCTCCATATCACTCTCTCCCAGGGGGATTTCGGACCACAGTGCGATACTGGTCAGGTCGGAATTTCCTGGACAGCGATTGTTACCTACTTGGAAGTTGCATCATTTCTGGTTGACACTTATTGGACCCTCTGATCACATCCCAGACCAAATTATACAATTTTTACAAGTACATGATGCACCTATTTCTCATACCCTGAAGTGGGATACCTTTAAGGCGTACTTGCGTGGTTGTTTGCGATCTACAATTTCTTGTATTATAAAGTCCACGGCTCACTCTGAGAGGGAGGCGGGGGAATGTGTGGCCTCCGCAGAGTTGCTGTATATTTCGGATCCCACGGACGCACACAAGGCTAGTTGGTTACATTTCACTCGTTTATATAAACATGTGCTTCACCTTAAGACTAAGCGCAAATTGCTTTATTACACGTCAATATTATTTTGAGATGGAGAATCAATCCAGTCAGTTATTGGCCCACTTAATTAGACACAATAACTCCTCCAATTCAGGATAATGAGGGTGGTCTATTAACAGAGGGGGATGCCATTGCTACCAGATTTAGAAAGGACTATACCATTTTATATAGTTCCACCTCTAATCATACCATCGCAGACGTTGTAGTTTATCTGAGGGATCTGACTTTTCCTACTCTCTCTTCATCGCAGGTTACATTGCTTGACTCCCCTATGATGATGGCGGAACTTCAAGAGGCTATTCGGGAAATGTCTCTCCATAAATCCCCAGGTCCTGATGGGCTCCCTATTGAAGGTTATAGGAGGTATCGGGAACATATGGGCCCCATGTTGTTAGATACTCTTAACCAGGCTTTACTCAGCCACTCACTTCCCTCTACATTTGATGATGCTTCTATCATTGTGCTACTGAAGCCGGATAAAGACCCTGTTGATTGAGGTTCTTATAGACCAATTTCCCTAGTTAACGTGGACTATAAAATCCTACCTAAGATCCTGGCAAAGCGACTGAATCAAGTTGTTCTAACAATTATTCACCCTGACCAAACTGAATTCATGCGCGGTAAATCTACATCTATAAACATTACACGTGTACAGACACTTATGCAGATGGCTAGAATGCGTCATTTGCCTTGGGCTGTCGCTTCATTAGATACTATGAAGGCGTTCGACTCTGTTGAGTGCTCCTTCCTTCTGGCCGGCCTTCACAGCTTTGCTCCTACATTTATCTCATGGATCCAACTTCTCTATAAATCCCTTATGGCTATTGTGGTGGTCAATGGCATCCCCTCTGATTCTTCTCCTCTGGCACGGGGTACGCGGCAGGGATGTCCCCTCTCACCGGTTTTATTTGCTATTGCCATTGAAGCTATAGCTATTAGATTGAGATCCACCCCTATGGTAACTGGTGTGCAGTGGGAGGGAGGGTCTGCTGTGGTGGGCCTGTACGCTGACGAGAAGGTCCTTTTCCTGCGCAGCCCTCATGAGTCTTTTGGTCACGGTGTCCGCTTGTTAGATGCCTTTTTGCCATTTTCTGGGCTTAGGGTTAATTGGCAGAAGTGCCCCATTTCCTACATGATGTGATCGGCGCTGTAATGTCGGTGACAGTAATGCTTTATATTTAGAAAAACGATCTATATTTACCACGTTAGGAGCGATTTTACATTTATGCTAATGAGTTTCTTAATGCCCAAGTGGGCGTGTTTTTTCTTTAGACCAAGTGGGCGTTGTACAGAGGAGTGTATCACGCTGATCAATCACTGACCAATCAGCATCATGCACTTCTCCCCATTCATTTAGTCAGTGCATAGTGACACTGCGTTGTTCACGATCTGCTGTCTTATACTGACACATTAACGTTACTGAAGTGTTTAGACAGTGAATAGACATTCCTTCCAGCCAGGACGCGATGTCTATTCACAATCCCGACACTTCGGTAACGTTTACAGCAGAGCAAAGCGTAATCTCCCTGTAACCTGTCATTTACAGCGAGATCTCGCGAGATTACACTTTGCTCTGCTGTAAGTACCACAGAAACGTTACCGAAGTGTCGGGATTGTGAATAGACATGGCGTCCTGGCTGGAAGGAATGTCTATTCACTGTCTAAACACTTCAGTAACGTTAATGTGTAAGTGACTGAGCCCAGGCTAAGTGTAGAATCCCCAGTCAGAGGGTTGCCGACGCTCTGGCCGGGTATTCCGCTCCCGGAGGAGTGAATGGCAGAGCAGGGAGCGGAGAGTTTCCTGCTCCGCCACAGTATTCAGTAGTACCTGCGTCCTGAGGATGCAAATACAATTGAAAATGGCCGGGACAGTTATTTGCCGGGACTGTCTCTGTAAATTTGGGACAGTCCCGGCAAATTCAGGACTGTTGGCAACTATGAGAATATGGCGACACTAAATAACATGGTTTTCTAACAAAAAGTTATTTCTATGTAAATATCGCACATCATGAAAAAAACCATAGAAATTTGGTATCGTCCGGCAGAATCTAATCCTCGCACCGCGGGACCGGCAGAAAAATAACCAAGAAATAGATCTGAGGGAACAACTAAACCCGTCCTGGTGATGAAGGGGTTAACCTGCGGTGCGGATTATAGACACGCAGGATATCGCATTTATACCGCGGATTCGCGGCGCATTTGTTGCAGAATTTCTCTATTAATTTCAATGGGAAGTCAAGTTCTGCAACAAACGCCATTGTTCCCAGAATCCTCTGCGGCTCCACCGCGTGTTCACAGCAACGCTGCAGGTTACGCATATATAAAAAAAGAAGGCGTCATGTGACCCCTGCAGCCAATCACAGGCCGGAGAGGTCACATGTCATTATAGGGGTCACCTGGACACAGCCGGAAGAGCAGGGACGTGTTGCTATGGTAACGCTGGCAGAGGTGAGGATCGGCCTTGTTGTATTTCTGTAGTAGATATTCGGGGGGATTATACGTCCACCATTTGGGGTGAATATTCGGGGTGATTTCCTTGAGTGTTGTGGGTCGTATTCGCTGCGTGTGAACATTCCCTTAAAGAGGCTCTGTCACCAGATTTTGCAGCCCCTATCTCCTATTGCAGCAGATCGGCGCTGCAATGTAGATAAGAGTAACTTTTTATTTTTAAAAAACGAGCATTTTTGGCCAAGTTATGACCATTTTCGTATTTATGCAAATGAGGCTTGCAAAAGTACAACTGGGCGTGTTGAAAAGTAAAAGTACAACTGGGCGTGTATTATGTGCGTACATCGGGGCGTGTTTACTACTATTACTAGCAGGGCGTTCTGACGAGAAGTATCATCCACTTCACTTCAGAACGCCCAGCTTCTGGCAGATCACGCTGTGACGTCACTCACAGGTCCTGCATCGTGTCGGACGAGCGAGGACACATCGGCACCAGAGGCTACAGTTGATTCTGCAGCAGCATCGGCGTTTGCAGGTAAGTCGATGTAGCTACTTACCTGCAAATGCTGATGCAGAATCAACTGTAGCCTCTGGTGCCGATGTGTCCTCGCTCGTCTGACACGATGCAGGACCTGTGAGTGACGTCACAGCGTGATCTCTGGAGAACACGGCTGTGTCTGCACTGCCAGAAGCTGGGCGTTGTGAAGAGAAGTGGATGATACTTCTCATCAGAACGCCCAGCTAGTAAAAGTAGTAAACACGCCCCGATGTACGCACATAATACACGCCCACTTGGACTTAACTGTAAACACGCCCACTTGGACTTTTGCAAGCCTCATTTGCATAAATACGAAAATGGTCATAACTTGGCCAAAAATGCTCGTTTTTTTAAAATAAAAACGTTACTGTAATCTACATTGCAGCGCCGATCTGCTGCAATAACAGATAGGGAGTTGCAAAATCTGGTGACAGAGCCTCTTTAAACCGTACGGTGAACGACATTAACAAGAAATGTATAAAAGTCGGTGAATAAGTTGTAAGTCCCGAATATTATGTCATTACAAAACACGTCCCACAAACCATCCGACCACTACAAAGACCAGAAATAACCACTTACCCCAAAGAGGCCGGCACTGGAGGGGTTAATCCCGGCTAGGAGTCTAGTGGGCGGGGTCACTCAATGGTTGATAACAGAGAGAACACCCGACCAGCGCTGCTCTCTACCTCATCACGTAACAGCTGAAGGACCTGTGATGACGTCACCACCAAGTGACAGGAAAAGGCGGAGCTTATTAGTGGAGAGAGGCGGAAGTGGAAGGACCTGTGATATCAAGGTCACGTGACCGTGGAATCAGGGGGGGGGTTTAGAAGTGTGAGCGATGTATGAAGGACATGTGTGATGATCAAGTGACATGAGGGGTCCTGAGCATCATATGAGCGATGAAGGAGTGATCGGTGCTAAACAGTGCAAAATATAATGTGTTGTGGTAAAAGGACCTGTGATGACATCACCACCACGTGACTGGGACGGGAGGGGTGGAGCTTATCATTTGAGAAAAGTGGTGGAGGAAAGACCTGTGAAGCTGATCACGTGACATGTGGGGCGGAGTTCTGTGAGTGGTCCGATCTCCTGTGCTATGGTGAGAAGAATTCATGATTACGTCACATGAGGGGTGGGGCTATGCCTCCTCTCCAGTTATAGACTCCGCCTCTCTTGTTGTCCCGTTCACATGGTGGTGACGTCATCAGAGGTCCTTTCCATGTATGAGGTAGAGAGCAGCGCTGGTCGGGTGTACATGACTTCGGGTCACCGCTGTTGTTTAGTGTTCTCTCTGTTATCAGTCAGGAGTTTCCCATGATGCAGTAGTAAGGTTACATGAGGTCATTTCTGTCCGGTTTTGGTGCGTTTTTGTCCGGCACATTGTTGGTAATTATTATTATTTATTTTAAGTGGTGTAAATATGAAATACAGGAGGGTTTAACCCCTTGGTGACATCAGATCTATAGTATTATGCTGTACGTGCGCCGTCACACTAGAAGGAGCGCAGCCTGCACCGTACACGGCTACTGACAGCCGCCGGCAACCGCCAAGATCAGAGACCGCGCAATCCCGGCCGCTTAACCCCTCGTGATTAATAGCGACCGCGGCATCTGATCAGTTATAGATCGCGGCTTCCTCTGTCCTCCGAAGAAACTGCGCGATGCCGACCGGTTATATAAACCCCCCTCACACCGCGCAATCACCGGAAATATAAACCCCTCACACCGCGCAATCACCGGAAATATAAACCCCTCCCACCGCGCAATCACCGGAAATATAAACCCCTCACACCGCGCAATCACCGGAAATATAAACCCCTCCCACCGCGCAATTACCGGAAATATAAACCCCCCACACCACGCAATCACCGGAAATATAAACCCTCTCACACCGCGCAATCACAGGAAATATAAAACCCCTCACACCGCGCAATCACCGGAAATATAAACCCCTCCCACCGCGCAATCACCGGAAATATAAACCCCTCCCACCGCGCAATTACCGGAAATATAAACCCCCCACACCACGCAATCACCGGAAATATAAACCCTCTCACACCGCGCAATCACCGGAAATATAAACCCCTCACACCGCGCAATCACCGGAAATATAAAACCCCTCACACCGGGCAATCACCGGAAATATAAACCCCCCCCACACCGCGCAATCACCGGAAATATAAACCCCCCACACCACGCAATCACCGGAAATATAAACCCCCTCTCACCGCGCAATCACCGGAAATATAAACCCCTCACACCTCGCAATCACCAGAAATATAAAACCCCCCACACCGCGCAATCACCGGAAATATAAAACCCCTCCCACCGCGCAATCACCGGAAATATAAAACCCCTCACACCGCGCAATCACCGGAAATATAAACCCCTCACACCGCGCAATCACCGGAAATATAACCCCTCACACCGCGCAATCACCGGAAATATAAAACACCTCACACCGCGCAATCACCGGAAATATAAAACCCCCCACACCGTGCAATCACCGGAAATATAAAACCCCTCCCACCGCGCAATCACCGGAAATATAAAACCCCTCACACCGCGCAATCACCGGAAATATAAACCCCTCACACCGCGCAATCACCGGAAATATAAACCCCTCACACCGCGCAATCACCGGAAATATAAACCCCTCACACCGTGCAATCACCGGAAATATAAAACCCCCCACACCGCGCAATCACCGGAAATATAAACCCCCTCACACCGCGCAATCACCGGAAATATAAACCCCCCCACACCGCGCAATCACCGGAAATATAAACCCCTCACACCGCGCAATCACCGGAAATATAAAACCCCTCACACCGCGCAATCACCGGAAATATAAACCCCTCACACCGCGCAATCACCGGAAATATAAACCCCCTCACACCGCTCAATCACCGGAAATATAAAACCCCTCACACCGCGCAATCACCGGAAATATAAACCTCCCCCACACCGCGTAATCACCGGAAATATAAAACTCCCTCACACCGCGCAATCACCGGAATTATAAACCACTCACACTGCGCAATCACCGGAAATATAAACCCCTCACACCGCGCAATCACCGGAAATATAACCCCTCACACCGCGCAATCACCGGAAATATAAAACCCCTCACACCGCGCAATCACCGGAAATATAAACCCCACACACCGCGCAATCACCGGAAATATAAAACCCCTCACACCGCGCAATCACCGGAAATATAAACCCCCCCCACACCGCACAATCACCGGAAATATAAACCCCCCCACACCGCGCAATCACCGGAAATATAAACCCCCCCCACACCGCGCAATCACCGGAAATATAAAACCCCTCACACCGCGCAATCACCGGAAATATAAACCCCCCCCACACCGCACAATCACCGGAAATATAAAACCCCTCACACCGCGCAATCACCGGAAATATAAACCCCACACACCGCGCAATCACCGGAAATATAAAACCCCTCACACCGCGCAATCACCGGAAATATAAACCCCTCACACCGCGCAATCACCGGAAATATAAAACCCCTCACACCGCGCAATCACCGGAAATATAAACCCCCCCCACACCGCACAATCACCGGAAATATAAACCCCCCCACACCGCACAATCACCGGAAATATAAACCGCTCACACCGCGCAATCACTGGAAATATAAACCCCTCACACCGCGCAATTACCAGAAATATAAAACCCCTCACACCGCGCAATCACCGGAAATATAAAACCGCTCACACCGCGCAATCACTGGAAATATAAAACCCCTCACACCGCGCAATCACCGGAAATATAAACCCCCCACACCGCGCAATCACCGGAAATATAAACCCCCCACACCGCGCAATCACCGGAAATATAAAACCCCTCACACCGCGCAATCACCGGAAATATAAACCTCCCCCACACCGCGTAATCACCGGAAATATAAAACTCCCTCACACCGCGCAATCACCGGAATTATAAACCACTCACACTGCGCAATCACCGGAAATATAAACCCCTCACACCGCGCAATCACCGGAAATATAAACCCCACACACCGCGCAATCACCGGAAATATAAAACCCCTCACACCGCGCAATCACCGGAAATATAAACCCCCCCCACACCGCACAATCACCGGAAATATAAACCCCCCCACACCGCGCAATCACCGGAAATATAAACCCCCCCCACACCGCGCAATCACCGGAAATATAAAACCCCTCACACCGCGCAATCACCGGAAATATAAACCCCCCCCACACCGCACAATCACCGGAAATATAAAACCCCTCACACCGCGCAATCACCGGAAATATAAACCCCACACACCGCGCAATCACCGGAAATATAAAACCCCTCACACCGCGCAATCACTGGAAATATAAAACCCCTCACACCGCGCAATCACCGGAAATATAAAACCCCTCACACCGCGCAATCACTGGAAATATAAAACTCCCTCACACCGCGCAATCACCGGAATTATAAACCACTCACACTGCGCAATCACCGGAAATATAAACCCCTCACACCGCGCAATCACCGGAAATATAACCCCTCACACCGCGCAATCACCGGAAATATAAAACCCCTCACACCGCGCAATCACCGGAAATATAAACCCCACACACCGCGCAATCACCGGAAATATAAAACCCCTCACACCGCGCAATCACCGGAAATATAAACCCCCCCCACACCGCACAATCACCGGAAATATAAACCCCCCCACACCGCGCAATCACCGGAAATATAAACCCCCCCCACACCGCGCAATCACCGGAAATATAAAACCCCTCACACCGCGCAATCACCGGAAATATAAACCCCCCCCACACCGCACAATCACCGGAAATATAAAACCCCTCACACCGCGCAATCACCGGAAATATAAACCCCACACACCGCGCAATCACCGGAAATATAAAACCCCTCACACCGCGCAATCACCGGAAATATAAACCCCTCACACCGCGCAATCACCGGAAATATAAAACCCCTCACACCGCGCAATCACCGGAAATATAAACCCCCCCCACACCGCACAATCACCGGAAATATAAACCCCCCCACACCGCACAATCACCGGAAATATAAACCGCTCACACCGCGCAATCACTGGAAATATAAACCCCTCACACCGCGCAATCACCGGAAATATAAAACCGCTCACACCGCGCAATCACTGGAAATATAAAACCCCTCACACCGCGCAATCACCGGAAATATAAACCCCCCACACCGCGCAATCACCGGAAATATAAACCCCCCACACCGCGCAATCACCGGAAATATAAAACCCCTCACACCGCGCAATCACCGGAAATATAAAACTCCTCACAACGCGCAATTACTGGAAATATAAAACTCCTCACAACGCGCTATCACCGGAAATATAAAACCCCTCACACCGCGCAATCACCGGAAATATAAACCCCTCACACCGCGCAATCACCGGAAATATAAAACCCCTCACACCGTGCAATTACCGGAAATATAAAACCCCCCCACACCGTGCAATCACCGGAAATATAAAACCCCCCACACCGCGCAATCACCGGAAATATAAAACCCTCCACACCGTGCAATCACCGGAAATATAAAACCCCCCACACCGCGCAATCACCGGAAATATAAAACTCCTCACACCGCGCAATCACCGGAAATATAAACCACCCACACCGCGCAATCACCGGAAATATAAACCCCTCACACCGCGCAATCACCGGAAATATAAACCCCTCACACCGCTCAATCACCGGAAATATAAAACCCCTCACACCGCGCAATCACCGGAAATATAAACCTCCCCCACACCGCGTAATCACCGGAAATATAAAACTCCCTCACACCGCGCAATCACCGGAATTATAAACCACTCACACTGCGCAATCACCGGAAATATAAACCCCCCACACCGCGCAATCACCGGAAATATAAAACCCCTCACACCGCGCAATCACCGGAAATATAAACCCCCCCCACACCGCACAATCACCGGAAATATAAACCCCCCCACACCGCACAATCACCGGAAATATAAAACTCCTCACAGCGCGCAATCACCGGAAATATAAAACCCCTCACACCGCGCAATCACCGGAAATATAAAACTCCTCACAACGCGCAATTACTGGAAATATAAACCCCTCACACCGCTCAATCACCGGAAATATAAAACCCCTCACACCGCTCAATCACCGGAAATATAAAACCCCTCACACCGCGCAATCACCGGAAATATAAACCTCCCCCACACCGCGTAATCACCGGAAATATAAAACTCCCTCACACCGCGCAATCACCGGAATTATAAACCACTCACACTGCGCAATCACCGGAAATATAAACCGCTCACACCGCGCAATCACCGGAAATATAAAACCGCTCACACCGCGCAATCACTGGAAATATAAAACCCCTCACACCGCGCAATCACCGGAAATATGAACCCCCCACACCGCGCAATCACCGGAAATATAAAACTCCTCACAGCGCGCAATCACCGGAAATATAAAACCCCTCACACCGCGCAATCACCGGAAATATAAAACTCCTCACAACGCGCAATTACTGGAAATATAAAACTCCTCACAACGCGCTATCACCGGAAATATAAAACCCCTTACACCGCGCAATCACCGGAAATATAAACCCCTCACACCGCGCAATCACCGGAAATATAAAACCCCTCACACCGTGCAATTACCGGAAATATAAAACCCCCCCCACACCGTGCAATCACCGGAAATATAAACCCCTCACACCGCGCAATCACCGGAAATATAAAACCCCCCACACCGCGCAATCACCGGATATATAATACCCTCCACACCGTGCAATCACCGGAAATATAAACCCCCCCACACCGCGCAATCACCGGAAATATAAAACTCCTCACACCGCGCAATCACCGGAAATATAAACCACCCACACCGCGCAATCACCGGAAATATAAAACACCTCACACCGCGCAATCACCGGAAATATAAACCCCTCACACCGCGCAATCACCGGAAATATAAACCCCTCACACCGCTCAATCACCGGAAATATAAAACCCCTCACACCGCGCAATCACCGGAAATATAAACCTCCCCAACACCGCGTAATCACCGGAAATATAAAACTCCCTCACACCGCGCAATCACCGGAATTATAAACCACTCACACCGCGCAATCACCGGAAATATAAACCCCTCACACCGCGCAATCACCGGAAATATAAAACCCCTCACACAGCGCAATCACCGGAAATATGACCCCTCACACCGCGCAATCACCGGAAATATGACACCCCTCACACCGCGCAATCACCGGAAATATAAAACCCCCGACACCGCGCAATCACCGGAAATATAAAACCCCCCACACCGCGCAATCACCGGAAATATATAACCCCCCCACACCGCGCAATCACCGGAAATATAAACCCCTCACACCGAGCAATCACCGGAAATATAAACCCCTTACACCGCGCAATCACCGGAAATATAAAACCCCTCACACCGCGCAATCACCGGAAATATAAACCCCTCACACCGCGCAATCACCGGAAATATAAAACTCCTCACAACGCGCAATCACCGGAAATATAAACCCCTCACCGCGCAATCACCGGAAATATAAAACCCCTCACACCGCGCAATCACCGTAAATATAAACCCGTCACACCGCGCAATCACCGGAAATATAAACCCCTCACACCCCGCAATCACAGGAAATATAAACCTCCTCACACTGCACAATCACCGGAAATATAAAACCCCTCACACCGCGCAATCACCGGAAATATAAAACCCCTAACACCGCGCAATCACCGGAAATATAAAACCCCTCACACCGCGCAATCACCGGAAATATAAAACTCCTCACACCGCGCAATCATCAGAAATATAAAACTCCTCTCACCGCGCAATCACCGGAAATATAAAACGTTCTGTCTCACAAAATAGCGACGCAAAACGGTTTTCTTTTTTGAACAAATTTTTCTTTCCTTGTCGAAGATAAATCTCAAAATTTGGTGTCGTCGTAATCGTATTGACCCGGAGAATAAAGGTAACAAGTCATTTTCACCGCATGGTGAACGCCGCAAAAACTAAACCTAAAAATCAATAGGATTCACTGCGTTTTCCTCTATTCCAGCCCACAATTGTTTCCTCTTTCCCAGCACATTATAGGGGACAATAAAGGGGTTTTCCACGATCGGACAACTGATGACCTTCACCAGATAGGTCATCAGTATATGATCTGTGGGGGTCCGACACCCGGACTCCGCACCGATCATCTGCTCCAGCTGCCTCCGGGCACCAGAAGTCCATGCTGAAAGCAGATGCTCCGGTCACGGAATAGAGCGGTCGTGCTGCTGTGTTAAAGTGAATAGGAGCAGAGCATTTAGTTCTGCAGAACGGCCGCTGTGCAGTGGTCGGAGCCATTTGCTTCCGGCTCCAACTACTGCATACCGTTCAAAACATCCGGCAGCCGGAGCAGCTTTATCTGTTCGGGGTCCGGGTGTCGGACCCCCACCATCATATACTGATGACCTATCCAGTGGAGGTCATCCGTTGTCTGATCGTGGAAAACCCCTTTTAAAATTACTTCACGTCCAGCACAAGACATGTTCTCATACGGCTATGCCAACGGAAAAACAAAAAAGTTCTGGCTTTTGGAAGGAGGGAGGAAAAATTTGAATTGGCTGCGTGTCCAAGGGGTTAAGTACATAAGAAGAGACAAACATTAATGAATGACAGACTGGTCCAGAGGGAGAGAGACCCTGCCCTCGTAGACTGCACTCTACAAGAGGAGAGACCCTGCCCGTGTAGACTGCACTCTACAAGAGAAGGAGAGACCCTGCCCGCGTAGCCTGCACTCTACAAGAGAAGGAGAGACCCTGCCCACATAGACTGCACTCTACAAGAGAAGGAGAGACCCTGCCCGTGTAGACTGCACTCTACAAGAGGAGAGACCCTGCCCGCGTGGCCTGCACTCTACAAGAGAAGGAGAGACCCTGCCCACATAGACTGCACTCTACAAGAGAAGGAGAGACCCTACCCGCGTATACTGCACTCTACAAGAGAAGGAGAGACCCTGCCCGCGTAGACTGCACTCTACAAGAGAAGGAGAGACCCTGCCCGCGTAGACTGCACTCTACAAGAGAAGGAGAGACCCTGGCCACATAGACTGCACGCTACAAGAGAAGGAGAGACCCTACCCGCGTAGACTGTACTTTACAATAGGAGAGAGACCTTGCCCGCGTAGACTGCACTCTACAAGAGAAGGAGAGACCCTGCCCACATAGACTGCACTTTACAAGAGGAGAGATCCTGCCCGCGTAGACTGCACTCTACAAGAGAAGGAGAGACCCTGCCCACATAGACTGCACTCTACAAGAGAAGGAGAGATCCTGCCCACATAGACTACACTCTACAAGAGAAGGAGAGACCCTGCCCTCGTAGACTATACTCTACAAGAGAAGGAGAGACCCTGCCCGTGTAGACTGCACTCTACAAGAGAAGGAGAGATCCTGCCCACATAGACTACACTCTACAAGAGAAGGAGAGACCCTGCCCGTGTAGACTACATTCTACAAGAGAAGGAGAGACCCTGCCCGTGTAGACTGCACTCTACAAGAGAAGGAGAGACCCTGCCCGTGTAGACTGCACTCTACAAGAGAAGGAGAGATCCTGCCCACATAGACTACACTCTACAAGAGAAGGAGAGACCCTGCCCACATAGACTGCACTCTACAAGAGAAGGAGAGATCCTGCCCGTGTAGACTGCACTATACAAGAGGAGAGACCCTGCCCGCGTAGACTGCACTCTACAAGAGAAGGAGAGAACCTGCCCACATAGACTACACTCTACAAGAGAAGGAGAGAACTTGCCCACATAGACTGCACTCTACAATAGGAGAGACCCTGCCCGCATAGACACTACAAGAGTAGACAGTAGGTGAGGGTAGAAGCTGGTCATCCGGTGGAGTAGTGGCAGCCGGTTATTTTAGGGTGTAAGCTTTTCTGAAGAGGGGGTGTTCAGGTTACTAGTGAAGGTTTGGATAGTGGGAGAGATCTGATGAGTTGGGCTAAAGAGGTCAGAATGTGGGGGAAGCACGGGAGAAATCTAGATGATGATGTGAGGAACAGATAAAATGAGAACAAAGAAGGTCTTGTGAGGACCGGAGATTATGTGTGGGGAGGTATTGGGAGATTAGGGCAGAGATGTATGGAGGGGATGGTTTGTTGACATCCTTGCATGTCATTTTTAATATGTATAACTTAATTTAGTAGGCAATGGGTGGCCAGTGACCGCAGAGGTGGAATGAGGGGACAAGGTAGATTTATCCTTGCAGCTGAGTTGAGAATGGGTAGGAGGGGTGCAATAGTGTTAGATGGGAAGCCACAGAGAAGGGTGTTGGAGTAGTCTAGACAGTAGATGATGAGGGCATATATACTAGCATTTATGTCTGTTCGAGGAAAGACTGACTTCAAGAGAGTTTTTGAGGTTGAGGCAGCAAGAAGTGGTAAGCGCTTGGCTGTGCTATTTGAAATTAAGGGTTATCCCAATGCAGCGGACCTGTGAGACCGGGAAATGTGTGGAGCCATTAACTGTGATTTGATAGTTCTGGTAAGGGGGTTGAGTGAAATGGGGAAAAGATGATTCCGTTTTCTCCATGTTAATCTTAAGGAAGTGGGAGGTGAAAGAGGAGATAACTGTTAGACATTCTAGATAACAGGGAGGTAACATCAAGACCAGAGGCACTGGCGTAGCTATAGGGGTTGCAGCGGTCGCAATTGCGACCGGGCCCCGAAGCCAGGGGGGCCCACGGCCCCCCGCACCACATCAATAAAAAGTTACTATAGTAACTCGGGCCGCGGGCCCCTGTTACTATAGTAACATACTTTACTTACCTTCCTGGTTCCGGATCGCAGCGGAGGTCCTGACGTCAAGCGCTGTGCGCAGCGCATGACGTCACAGCGCTATGCCGCCGCGCACAGCATCGAGACTACAGAACTCCCGCCGCGGCCGAAGAGGAAGGTAAGGTTAGCCCTGACTGGCGGGGTCTGACTCCCGGGACCCGCCAATCAGCTGTTTTGAAGGGGCCGCAGCACTCGTACGAGAGCTGCTCCCCTTCATTCCTGTCACTTCATTCCGGTCACACTGTGAAACGGTGTCGGCGATTCACAGTGTGGGCGAGTAGTGAAATGAAGGGGAAGCAGCTCTCGTACGAGTGCTGCGGCCCCTTCAAAACAGATGATTGGCGGGACCCGGGAGACACATCAGCTATTGATGGCCTATCCTGTGGATAGGCCATCAATGTTTAGGGACTGCACAACCCCTAAGCCTACGATGTAGCAGGCTTAGGGGGCCCATGAGACAGGATCACAGATTGTGTGATCCTGTCTGCTGGGTCCTGTATCTAAGCCAATCACATGGTAGGCTTAGATACATGGCCCATGCGTGATCCTGTCTGCTGGGCCCTGTATCTAAGCCTACCACACTGTAGGTTTAGATACAGGGCCCCAGCACACAGTAATCTTATACTGTATAAGATTACTGTCTGCTGGACCCTGTAACTAAGCCTACCTTGTGGTAGGCTTAGATACAGGGTCCCACAGACAGTATCACACATGGGCCCTGTATCTAAGCCTTAGGGTATGTGCACAGACACTAATTACGTCCGTAATTGACGGACGTATTTCGGCCGCAAGTACCGAACACAGTGCAGTGAGCCGGGCTCCTAGCATTATAGTTATGTACGACGCTAGGAGTCCCTGGCTCGCTGCAGGACAACTGTCCCATACTGTAAACATGTTTTCAGTACGGGACAGTTGTCCGGCAGCGAGGCAGGGACTCCTAGCGTCGTACATAAGTACGACGCTAGGAGCCCGGCTCCCTGCACTGTGTTCGGTCCGGTACTTGCGGCCGAAATACGTCCGTCAATTACTGACGTAATTAGTGTGTGTGCACATACCCTAACACATGTGTTACTAATCATTTTTTGTGTGTTTTCTTACAGGTTCGGTCGTTGGACTACGGCGGATTCCAGGACTACTTCGATGACAGCTTTTTTTTTATTAATAAAATGGTTAATGAGGGTTGTGTGTGTTTTTTTTTTTATTTCAATAAAATATTTTTTCTATGTCTTTGTGTTTTTTTTTTAAACTATATTACTACCGCCTTAGTAATGGCCGCCGGCTGATTGACAGCGTCCATTGCTAAGGCGGGACTTAGTGTTAGCTGCTGCAGAGGCTAACACTAACCCCCTTTATTACCCCGGTACCCACCGCCACCAGGGGTGCTGGGAAGAGCCGGGTACGATCCAGTACCTGACCATCTGTAGTGATGGGCGGCCACTGGGGTGGCCGCAGGCTGGTATTATCAGGAGGGGAAAGGCCAAAAACAGTGGCCCTTCCCATCCTGGTAATGCTGCCTGCTGCTGCTTTATTGTATCTGGCTGGTTATGAAAATGGGGTGGACCCCACGTAATTTATAAAAAAAAATTATTGGAAAGAACGATGTCGGGTCCCCCCCAATTTTCATAACCAGCCAGATACAACACAGCAGCAGCAGGCAGCATTACAAGGGTGGGAAGGGCCACTGTTTTTGGCCTTCCCCAGCCTAATACTACCAGCCTGCGGCCACTCCGGTGCCTGCCCGTCACTACAGATGGTCGGGTACTGGTTTGTACCCGGCTCTTCCCAGTACCCCTGGTGGCGGTGGGTACCGGGGTAATAATGGAGGTTAGTGTAGCCTCTGCACCGGCTAACATTAAGCCTCGCCTTAGTAATGGAGATTGTCAATCAGCCAGCGGCCATTACTAAGGCGGTGATAATAAAGTTTAAAAAGATACAAGCACATAGAAAAAATATTTTATTGAAATAAAAAAACACAACCCTCATTAACCATTTTATTGAGAATAAAAGAAACGCCGTCATTGAAGTCCTCGTATCCGAAGTCCAACAACCGAACCTGTAAAAAAAAACACAAACACACAAAAATAATCAGTAACACATAAAGAAACAAAATTATTATTCTTACCTATCCTGGGTCCAGCGCTGGAGCCGCAATGTCAGCGAGCTGGGCCCTGTATCTAATCCTATCATGTGTGATACAGTCTGCTGAGCTGTGTATCTAATCCAATCATGTATGATACTGTCTGCTGGGCCCTATATCTAATCCGATCATGTGTGATACTGTCTGCTGAGCCACTGTATCTAATCCTATCATGTGTGATACTGTCTGCTGAGCCACTGTATCTAATCCTATCATGTGTGGTACTGTCTGCTGAGCCACTGTATCTAATCCTATCATGTGTGATACTGTCTGCTGGGCCACTGTATCTAATCCTATCATGTGTGATACTGTCTGCTGAGCTGTGTATCTAATCCTATCATGTGTGATACTGCCTTCTGAGCCACTGTATCTAATCCTATCATGTGTGATACTGTCTGCTCAGCCACTGTATCTAATCCTATCCATAGTTTATAGGGTCGTAGTGCTATAGATATGCTATGCTGTCTCATATACACACTTTTTTTTGGGGCCGACACATATGTATTGGGGCTATTTCCCGGACATTTTAAGCCCTGAGGGTATGTTCACACGGCAGCGTCCGTTACGGCTGAAATTACTGTGCTGTTTTCAGGAGAAAACAGAACCGTAATTTCAGCCCTAATGGCATGTGCAGGCGTCTTTTGCTGCGTCCATTACGGAAGTAATTGAAGCTGGTTTTCCATGGAGTCCATGGAAAACGGCTCCATTTACGTCTGAAGAACTGACAGGCACTTTTTTACGCGCCGCCTTTTGACAGCGGCGCGTAAAAAAAAATGACCGTCGGCACAGAACATCGTAAGACCCATTCAAATGAGTGGGCAGATGTTTGCCGACGCTTTTGAGCCGCATTTTCGGACGTAATTCAATGCTAAAACGCCCGAATTACGTCCGTAAATAGTGTGTGTGTGAACCCAGCCTTAGTGACGCCCCGGCTGCTAGTGCTGCATTGTTGGGTCACTTAGGAGACCCAGCGATGCAGCTGAAAGCGGACCGTCGGCCATGAGAAGTTTGCGGGGGGGGGGGGGCCCAGTAAGAATTTTTGCATCGGGGCCCATGAGCCTCTAGCTACGCCCCTGACCAGAGGTAAATTTGACCAAAGATTTAGATGGAGAAAAGTAAGGGATCCAGAACACTGAGACCCATGAGGGAGCGATAGTAAATCTTTAGTTGGTAAGGTATGAGGAGATCCAGGAGAGGGCCAAGTCTGTGATGTCAAGGGACTAGAGAATTTGTATCAGGAGGGTGTGATCGACTGTGCCGAAGGTGGTGGACAGGTCTAGAAGGAGGAGCACAGAGTAATGTAGAAGCAGAGGACAGGTCTAGAAGGAGGAGCACAGAGTAATGTAGAAGCAGAGGACAGGTCTAGAAGAAGGAGGAGCACAGAGTAATGTAGAAGCAGAGGACAGGTCTAGAAGAAGGAGGAGCACAGAGTAATGTAGAAGCAGAGGACAGGTCTAGAAGAAGGAGGAGCACAGAGTAATGTAGAAGCAGAGGACAGGTCTAGAAGGAGGAGCACAGAGTAATGTAGAAGCAGAGGACAGGTCTAGAAGGAGGAGCACAGAGTAATGTAGAAGCAGAGGACAGGTCTAGAAGAAGGAGGAGCACAGAGTAATGTAGAAGCAGAGGACAGGTCTAGAAGAAGGAGGAGCACAGAGTAATGTAGAAGCAGAGGACAGGTCTAGAAGAAGGAGGAGCACAGAGTAATGTAGAAGCAGAGGACAGGTCTAGAAGGAGGAGCACAGAGTAATGTAGAAGCAGAGGACAGGTCTAGAAGGAGGAGCACAGAGTAATGTAGAAGCAGAGGACAGGTCTAGAAGAAGGAGGAGCACAGAGTAATGTAGAAGCAGAGGACAGGTCTAGAAGGAGGAGCACAGAGCAATGTAGAAGCAGAGGACAGGTCTAGAAGGAGAAGCACAGAGTAATGTAGAAGCAGAGGACAGGTCTAGAAGGAGGAGCACAGAGCAATGTAGAAGCAGAGGACAGGTCTAGAAGAAGGAGGAGCACAGAGTAATGTAGAAGCAGAGGACAGGTCTAGAAGGAGAGGCACAGAGTAATGTAGAAGCAGAGGACAGGTCTAGAAGGAGGAGCACAGAGTAATGTAGAAGCAGAGGACAGGTCTAGAAGGAGGAGCACAGAGTAATGTAGAAGCAGAGGACAGGTCTAGAAGGAGGAGCACAGAGTAATGTAGAAACAGAGGACAGGTCTAGAAGGAGGAGCACAGAGTAATGTAGAAGCAGAGGACAGGTCTAGAAGGAGCACAGAATAATGAAGAAGTGGGGGAACAGGTTTAAAAGGAAAAGCACCAAGTAATGTAGACGATGGAGGACAGGTCACGCTTTACAGAAGTCTGTGTGTAAGATGTGACTGCTAAGTGATAAGATGATGCAGAGATCCTGCACACCCAGCACAATACATGCTGCTACCTCACACTAAACTACCAGGACATACACACTGTATTGGTGGGACGTACTGCGCATGCACACTGGTCTGGCGGGACCTTCCGTGCCTGCGCACTGGTCTGGCGGGACCTTCCGCGCCTGCGCACTGGTCTGGCGGGACCTTCCGCGCCTGCGCACTGGTCTGGCGGGACCTTCCGCGCCTGCGCACTGGTCTGGCGGGACCTTCCGCGCCTGCCCACTGGTCTGGCGGGACCTTCCGCGCCTGCCCACTGGTCTGGCGGGACCTTCCGCGCCTGCCCACTGGTCTGGCGGGACCTTCCGCTCCTGCCCACTGGTCTGGCGGGACCTTCCGCACATGCTCGCAGGACTGGCGGGACCTTCCGCACATGCTCGCAGGACTGGCGGGACCTTCTGCACATTCACACGTGACCGCTGGTTCCCAATAACCATGGTTAGTATCTGTCTTTCAGATGTGAATAAAGTTACTATCCGGTAAAATAATCTACAAGGAAAAGGGGAATACTATAATAATTAAGAATTTTAGATGTCTCTGAAGATCCAGGATCTCTGAGGTAACTTCTAATATCTGTAAAAACTTATATTAGGGGTGTATTCATTCATAAAGGGCATCTGTCACACTGACCACCCGTCTGATCTGTTGGCAGCAGATTATATAGCAGGAGGACCTGAGCAGATTGTGTCTCTCCATTCACTTCTATAGGAGCTACGGAAACCGCCTAACAAGGCCACCCAGAGGTGGAGCCGCATCTATCAGACATTTCTGGCATATCCTGGGGAGAAATGTCCGTGTTGGGAATACCCCTTTATTCCATGTGGTGACGGCTCTGAGAAGATGTTTCTCTCAATGATGAATAAGTGAGGTTCTGTATGTCACACATGATGTTGTCCCCTGTATGATCTCCATCTTCTCCTTTCTTCATAAAGACATCTGCAGTACTAGATCCTCCAGTTCCTCCAGTTTTCTCATCTTCTCCTTTCTTCATAAAGACGTCTGCAGTACTAGATCCTCCAGTTCCTCCAGTTTTCTCATCTTCTCCTTTCTTCATAAAGACGTCTGCAGTACTAGATCCTCCAGTTCCTCCAGTTTTCTCATCTTCTCCTTTCTTCATAAAGACGTCTGCAGTACTAGATCCTCCAGGTCCTCCAGTTTTCTCATCTTCTCCTCCACAACGTTCCTTCCCCTGAATGACCCACCAAGAATGGACAAGGACAGGAATGAGATGAGCAGAAGAATATTAGACTTCACCTTGGAGATCATCTACCTGTTGAGCGGAGAGGTAAACTTTTCTACATTATAGAACAAGTCCCACATAGGGAAGGGACAATACATAATAGGAATAATCCAGTGTCCTGTATAACAGCGTCCAGACCTTCCAAGTGACGTCAAGAAGCTGAAGATCAGCCACCAATATGGTCAGTTATGTGTCATGTCACCAATGCAGCAATAGTAATGTTGTAGAGCAATGAGAATGACCAGGAACCAGGAGGATCAGGATGACCTCTATATAGAAACATAGGAGATGACGGCAGGAGGAGAGCACATGGTCCATCTAGACACCACAATATTATTTCCTTTTTAGTTTTGGCCTCGTTCTATTTTCTCAATGTCTTTTTGTAGGTGAGGTCTCCAGTATTACAGATGTGGGGTCACTAGAGGTCTATACAGTGGGGTCACAATCTCCCTCTTTCTACTGAGGGGGGAATACTGTGTTCAGTTCTCTAAGTGTCTCTCTCCATACACAGGAGTACACAATAGTGAAGAAGACATCGGGTGACTGTACGACTCCCATCATCCATGAGTCAGGAGGATGGAGCAGTAGTCCCATCACAGAGCCTCCCCCTCACTCCCGGATACATGTGAAGAAGATCTTAGAACTGATCTACAAGATGACGGAGCTGCTGACTGGAGAGGTGACACTGCTGGGAAATTCTACAGTAACAGCACTGGAGGTGTCTGGGTAATGACTGTATCATTGTGTGTGTCAGGTTCCTATAAGGTGTCAGGATGTCACTGTCTATCTCTCCATGGAGGAGTGGGAGTATCTAGAAGGACACAAGGATCTGTACGAGGAGGTCATGATGGAGGACTACCGGCCCCGCACATCACAAGGTGAGAAGAGACAGATCTATACTGGCATTACTGTGGGCACAGGCTGGACTGGCGGTCATGTTGAGGCCTTAATACCGTCATGTGCAGCACATATACACGTGTGTACAATGACATGTAATGTAGGAGCTCCACAATTTCGGCTCCTTTTACATCACATTAGATCCCTGTGTTTCGTGCTGCCGGCTGCTCATAACTCTGCATTACAGGTCACATTACATTGTACAGCGCTGGCGGCCGTTCTGGATACGGGAGTCATGAAGACGAGCAGGACGCGCTGTCTCCTAATGCAGAGTTATGGGCAGCCGGCAGGGTGGACTATGGGCAGTCGTGCTGTAGTCAGAAGTAAACCTGGTAATACAAGTCATGTAGAAAGACGATTATCGGCACACTCCGGCAGTATAATAGTTTCCTATATAATGTCAGTATAATCGGAGGTTCTCTTTAATATTACAAGTTCTGGGCACTAGATTCTGGAGATGGGACGCTGATCCAGGGATTTATTCTGATTTCCAGATTTGGAGTCGGGGAGGAGTTTTCCCCTAATGAGACAATTGTCATCCACCTCATGGGGGTTTTATCTTCCTCTGGATCAACACGGTCGGATTATAGGTTGGTCTTGATGGACTTGTGTCTTTTTTCATCCTTAGTAACTGTAACACAGAATGTATGAAGCTAAATTTACCTCTAATATAAAGTACAACGTGTTCTGAAAAAACAATCTCACAATGTCTTGGATAAGTAAAATCTTATTCCCACTTCTGATACGTCTCCACATGGCGTAAACACGGCGGAACGTCCAAAACTCATTTTTGGCGCGACGTGTAGATGAGATTTGTTAAAATCTCATCCTCATTGCTACTACTGTAATACGCTGCAGATTTTCTCGCAATTAAATACTTTGCAGAAAATCTGCATCTTATCAGCCCCGTGTGCACATACCCTTAAAGTGACACGTCAGATTTGAGAAATGGTTCTCTTAAACAGGTCAAAAATAGGCCATGGATTCCACTCCCAGAGGAGTCCCTGACATCACTGTCCATATATGGACAGAGACGTCAGGGGCTCCCTCTAGAAGCACAATTTACAGCCAAGTTGACGGCAACGCTCTGGCAAATGATTCCGCTCCTAGAGGGAGCTTCAGTGGCGCTATCTACAGGGGATGAGGTGCTATCTGCAGGGGTTTGGCATAAGTTTGATTAAACTAAGGGGGAGATGTGCCGGCACTTGTGGAGAGAGCCGGCGGACAGGAAAGTACAACCCTGTTCCATTCTGCCAATATTTATTTATGTGACACCTGCCCAGGGCATCAGGAGTTGGAAAGTATATAGCCATGTCGTGAAGGGGTTAATTAATATGTATAGAAAATATTGCCTACAGAGGTGTACACAGCCTTTAAGAGGCTAATAAGCAAGTGACACCCAGACCATTTTTGGTTGCAGGTAACTAAATAGAGGCGTCCTGTGTCCCGCCACGTTCATGTGTATCCGCGTCCTCAGAGGGCAGATACAGGTAAATACTATGGTGGAGCAGGGAGCCAGTTACGCCCCGCCGTTCACTCTGGTAGGGCACAGTCTACTTTAGGCCTGTGGCTTACAAGGTGCAGGAACATCGACACCGGTAGTGAGGACCTCAACATTGTAATTCCGGCTCTGATCAGTAAACATAGAAGTGTAGAGAGAAGTGTCTGATATATAGACAGATATACAGTAGTCATGTATTCAGTCACTGAGTGTTTCCTACAGATGGATCCAGTAGGAGAAATCCACCAGAGAGATGTCCCAGTCCTCTGTATTCCCAGGACTGTCCAGAGGAAAATCACAATGTCCCAGAGAATCATCAGGTAGATGAAGCTGAGCCGTATACCAGGTCTATATAGGGGGGTGCGGAGCTTTTCGGTCCTGCGGTCATTAGGGATGTCACGATACCAGAATTTGGACTCCGATACCGATACTTCGTGTAGTATTGCGATTTCGATATCAAAACGATACTTTACCAGCAGTAATAAAAAAATAATAAAAAAGTTCTTCCGTTTTCTGATGTGAGACGCGAGGTGCGATGATGAATGTAACCTCCATGTACCTCATTAATAGTAATTAACCCCATCATGTTTCTCAGTCATAATGGGTTAATGTGTGAGGTACATGATGGGGTTAATTACTATTACTGAGGTACATGGAGGTTAAATTCATCATCGCGCCTCGTGCCCCACAATAATAAGTGACAGAAATATATACTGATAGTACACAGGCATATATCTATATACTGATAGCACACAGGCATATATCTATATACTGATAATACACAGGCATATATCTATATACTGATAGTACACAGGCATATATCTATATACTGATAGTACACAGGCATATATCTATATACTGATAGTACACAGGCATATATCTATATACTGATAGTACACAGGCATATATCTATATACTGATAGGACACAGGCATATATCTATATACTGATAGCACACAGGCATACATCTATATACTGATAATACACAGGCATATATCTATATACTGATAGCACACAGGCATATATCTATATACTGATAGTACACAGGCATATATCTATATACTGATAGTACACAGGCATATATCTATATACTGATAGTACACAGGCATATATCTATATACTGATAGTACACAGGCATATATCTATATACTGATAGTACACAGGCATATATCTATACACTGATAGAACACAGGCATATATCTATACACTGATAGCACACAGGCATATATCTATATACTGATAGTACACAGGCGTATATCTATACACTGATAGCACACAGGCATATATCTATATACTGATAGTACACAGGCATATATCTATATATTGATAGTACACAGGCATATATCTATATACTGATAGTACACAGGCATATATCTACATACTGATAGTACACAGGCATATATCTATATACTGATAGCACACAGGAATATATCTATATACTGATAGTACACAGGCATATATCTATATACTGATAGTACACAGGCATATATCTATATACTAATAGTACACAGGCATATATCTATATACTGATAGTACACAGCAATATATCTATATACTGATAGTACACAGGCATATATCCATACACTGATAGTACACAGGCATATATCTATATACTGATAGCACACAGGCATATATCTATATACTGATAGTACACAGGCATATATCTATACACTGATAGTACACAGGCGTATATCTATATACTGATAGTACACAGGCATATATCTACATACTGATAGTACACAGGCATATATCTATATACTGATAGCACACAGGCATATATCTATATACTGATAGTACACAGGCATATATCTATATACTGATAGCACACAGGCATATATCTATATACTGATAGCACACAGGCATATATCTATATACTGATAGTACACAGGCATATATCTATATACTGATAGTACACAGGCATATATCTATATACTGATAGCACACAGGCCTATATCTATACACTGATAGTACACAGGCATATATCTATATACTGATAGTACACAGGCCTATATCTATATACTGATAGCACACAGGCATATATCTATACACTGATAGTACACAGGCCTATATCTATACACTGATAGTACACAGGCCTATATCTATATACTGATAGTACACAGGCATATATCTATATACTGATAGTACACAGGCATATATCTATATACTGATAGTACACAGGCATATATCTATATACTGATAGCACACAGGCATATATCTATATACTGATAGCACACAGGCATATATCTATATACTGATAGCACACAGGCATATATCTATACACTGATAGTACACAGGCATATATCTACATACTGATAGTACACAGGCATATATCTACATACTGATAGTACACAGGCCTATATCTATACACTGATAGTACACAGGCATATATCTATATACTGATAGTACACAGGCCTATATCTATATACTGATAGCACACAGGCATATATCTATACACTGATAGTACACAGGCCTATATCTATACACTGATAGTACACAGGCCTATATCTATATACTGATAGCACACAGGCATATATCTATATACTGATAGCACACAGGCATATATCTATATACTGATAGTACACAGGCATATATCTATATACTGATAGTACACAGGCATATATCTATATACTGATAGCACACAGGCATATATCTATATACTGATAGCACACAGGCATATATCTATATACTGATAGTACACATCCATATATCTATATACTGATAGTACACAGGCATATATCTATATACTGATAGCACACAGCCATATATCTATATACTGATAGTACACAGGCGTATATCTATATACTGATAGTACACAGGCATACATCTATATACTGATAGTACACAGGCGTATATCTATATACTGATAGCACACAGGCATATATCTATATACTGATAGTACACAGGCATATATCTATATACTGATAGTACACAGGCATATATCTATATACTGATAGTACACAGGCATACATCTATATACTGATAGCACACAGGCATATATCTATATACTGATAGTACACAGGCATATATCTATATACTGATAGCACACAGGCGTATATCTATATACTGATAGTACACAGGCATATATCTATATACTGATAGTACACAGGCATATATCTATACACTGATAGTACACAGGCATATATCTATATACTGATAGCACACAGGCATATATCTATACACTGATAGTACACAGGCATATATCTATATACTGATAGCACACAGGCATATATCTATATACTGATAGTACACAGGCATATATCTATATACTGATAGTACACAGGCGTATATCTATATACTGATAGCACACAGGCATATATCTATATACTGATAGTACACAGGCATATATCTATATACTGATAGTACACAGGCATATATCTATATACTGATAGCACACAGGCATATATCTATATACTGATAGCACACAGGCATATATCTATATACTGATAGTACACAGGCACATATCTATATACTGATAGCACACAGGCATATATCTATATACTGATAGTACAGAGGCATATATCTATATACTGATAGTACACAGGCATATATCTATATACTGATAGTACACAGCCATATATCTATATACTGATAGTACACAGGCATATATCTATATACTGATAGTACACAGGCATATATCTATATACTGATAGTACACAGGCATATATCTATATACTGATAGTACACAGGCATATATCTATATACTGATAGCACACAGCCATATATCTACATACTGATAGTACACAGGCATATATCTATATACTGATAGTACACAGGCATATATCTATATACTGATAGTACACAGGCATATATCTATATACTGATAGCACACAGGCGTATATCTATATACTGATAGTACACAGGCATATATCTATATACTGATAGTACACAGGCATACATCTATATACTGATAGTACACAGGCGTATATCTATATACTGATAGCACACAGGCATATATCTATATACTGATAGTACACAGGCATATATCTATATACTGATAGCACACAGGCATATATCTATATACTGATAGTACAGAGGCATATATCTATATACTGATAGTACACAGGCATATATCTATATACTGATAGTACACAGCCATATATCTATATACTGATAGTACACAGGCATATATCTATATACTGATAGTACACAGGCATATATCTATATACTGATAGTACACAGGCATATATCTATATACTGATAGTACACAGGCATATATCTATATACTGATAGCACACAGCCATATATCTATATACTGATAGTACACAGGCATATATCTATATACTGATAGTACACAGGCATATATCTATATACTGATAGTACACAGGCATATATCTATATACTGATAGCACACAGGCGTATATCTATATACTGATAGTACACAGGCATATATCTATATACTGATAGTACACAGGCATACATCTATATACTGATAGTACACAGGCGTATATCTATATACTGATAGCACACAGGCATATATCTATATACTGATAGTACACAGGCATATATCTATATACTGATAGTACACAGGCATATATCTATATACTGATAGCACACAGGCATATATCTATATACTGATAGCACACAGGCATATATCTATATACTGATAGCACACAGGCATATATCTATATACTGATAGTACACAGGCATATATCTATATACTGATAGCACACAGGCATATATCTATATACTGATAGCACACAGGCATATATCTATATACTGATAGTACACAGGCATATATCTATATACTGATAGTACACAGGCATATATCTATATACTGATAGTACACAGGCATATATCTATATACTGATAGTACACCGGCATATATCTATATACTGATAGTACACAGGCATATATCTATATACTGATAGTACACAGGCATACATCTATATACTGATAGCACACAGGCATATATCTATATACTGATAGTACACAGGCACATATCTATATACTGATAGCACACAGGCATATATCTATATACTGATAGTACAGAGGCATATATCTATATACTGATAGTACACAGGCATATATCTATATACTGATAGTACACAGGCATATATCTATATACTGATAGTACACAGGCATATATCTATATACTGATAGCACACAGCCATATATCTATATACTGATAGTACACAGGCATATATCTATATACTGATAGTACACAGGCATATATCTATATACTGATAGTACACAGGCATATATCTATATACTGATAGCACACAGGCGTATATCTATATACTGATAGTACACAGGCATATATCTATATACTGATAGTACACAGGCGTATATCTATATACTGATAGCACACAGGCGTATATCTATATACTGATAGTACACAGGCATATATCTATATACTGATAGTACACAGGCATATATCTATATACTGATAGTACACAGGCATACATCTATATACTGATAGTACACAGACATATATCTATATACTGATAGCACACAGGCATATATCTATATACTGATAGCACACAGGCATATATCTATATACTGATAGTACACAGGCACATATCTATATACTGATAGCACACAGGCATATATCTATATACTGATAGTACAGAGGCATATATCTATATACTGATAGTACGCAGGCATATATCTATATACTGATAGTACACAGCCATATATCTATATACTGATAGTACACAGGCATATATCTATATACTGATAGTACACAGGCATATATCTATATACTGATAGTACACAGGCATATATCTATATACTGATAGTACACAGGCATATATCTATATACTGATAGTACACAGGCATATATCTATATACTGATAGTACACAGGCATATATCTATATACTGATAGTACACAGGCATATATCTATATACTGATAGCACACAGCCATATATCTATATACTGATAGTACACAGGCATATATCTATATACTGATAGTACACAGGCATATATCTATATACTGATAGTACACAGGCATATATCTATATACTGATAGCACACAGGCGTATATCTATATACTGATAGTACACAGGCATATATCTATATACTGATAGTACACAGGCATACATCTATATACTGATAGTACACAGGCGTATATCTATATACTGATAGCACACAGGCATATATCTATATACTGATAGTACACAGGCATATATCTATATACTGATAGCACACAGGCATATATCTATATACTGATAGTACAGAGGCATATATCTATATACTGATAGTACACAGGCATATATCTATATACTGATAGTACACAGCCATATATCTATATACTGATAGTACACAGGCATATATCTATATACTGATAGTACACAGGCATATATCTATATACTGATAGTACACAGGCATATATCTATATACTGATAGTACACAGGCATATATCTATATACTGACAGCACACAGCCATATATCTATATACTGATAGTACACAGGCATATATCTATATACTGATAGTACACAGGCATATATCTATATACTGATAGTACACAGGCATATATCTATATACTGATAGCACACAGGCGTATATCTATATACTGATAGTACACAGGCATATATCTATATACTGATAGTACACAGGCATACATCTATATACTGATAGTACACAGGCGTATATCTATATACTGATAGCACACAGGCGTATATCTATATACTGATAGTACACAGGCATATATCTATATACTGATAGTACACAGGCATATATCTATATACTGATAGCACACAGGCATATATCTATATACTGATAGCACACAGGCATATATCTATATACTGATAGCACACAGGCATATATCTATATACTGATAGTACACAGGCATATATCTATATACTGATAGCACACAGGCATATATCTATATACTGATAGCACACAGGCATATATCTATATACTGATAGTACACAGGCATATATCTATATACTGATAGTACACAGGCATATATCTATATACTGATAGTACACAGGCATATATCTATATACTGATAGTACACAGGCATATATCTATATACTGATAGTACACAGGCATATATCTATATACTGATAGTACACAGGCATACATCTATATACTGATAGCACACAGGCATATATCTATATACTGATAGTACACAGGCACATATCTATATACTGATAGCACACAGGCATATATCTATATACTGATAGTACAGAGGCATATATCTATATACTGATAGTACACAGGCATATATCTATATACTGATAGTACACAGCCATATATCTATATACTGATAGTACACAGGCATATATCTATATACTGATAGTACACAGGCATATATCTATATACTGATAGTACACAGGCATATATCTATATACTGATAGTACACAGGCATATATCTATATACTGATAGCACACAGCCATATATCTATATACTGATAGTACACAGGCATATATCTATATACTGATAGTACACAGGCATATATCTATATACTGATAGTACACAGGCATATATCTATATACTGATAGCACACAGGCGTATATCTATATACTGATAGTACACAGGCATATATCTATATACTGATAGTACACAGGCATACATCTATATACTGATAGTACACAGGCGTATATCTATATACTGATAGCACACAGGCATATATCTATATACTGATAGTACACAGGCATATATCTATATACTGATAGTACACAGGCATATATCTATATACTGATAGCACACAGGCATATATCTATATACTGATAGCACACAGGCATATATCTATATACTGATAGCACACAGGCATATATCTATATACTGATAGTACACAGGCATATATCTATATACTGATAGCACACAGGCATATATCTATACACTGATAGTACACAGACCTATATCTATATACTGATAGTACACAGGCCTATATCTATATACTGATAGTACACAGGCATATATCTATATACTGATAGTACACAGGCATATATCTATATACTGATAGTTCACAGGCACATATCTATATACTGATAGCACACAGGCGTATATCTATATACTGATAGTACACAGGCATATATCTATATACTGATAGCACACAGGCGTATATCTATATACTGATAGTACACAGGCATATATCTATATACTGATAGTACACAGGCATATATCTATATACTGATAGTACACAGGCATATATCTATATACTGATAGCACACAGGCGTATATCTATATACTGATAGTACACAGGCATATATCTATATACTGATAGTACACAGGCATACATCTATATACTGATAGTACACAGGCGTATATCTATATACTGATAGCACACAGGCATATATCTATATACTGATAGTACACAGGCATATATCTATATACTGATAGCACACTGGCATATATCTATATACTGATAGTACACAGGCATATATCTATACACTGATAATACACAGGCATATATCTATATACTGATAGTACACAGGCATATATCTATATACTGATAGTACACAGGCATATATCTATACACTGATAATACACAGGCATATATCTATATACTGATAGTACACAGGCATATATCTATATACTGATAGTACACAGGCATATATCTATACACTGATAGCACACAGGCATATATCTATACACTGATAGCACACAGGCCTATATCTATATACTGATAGCACACAGGCCTATATCTATATACTGATAGTACACAGGCATATATCTATATACTGATAGTACACTGGCATATATCTATACACTGATAGCACACAGGCATATATCTATATACTGATAGTACACTGGCATATATCTATATACTGATAGTACACAGGCATATATCTATATACTGATAGTACACAGGCATATATCTATATACTGATAGTACACAGGCATATATCTATATACTGATAGTACACAGGCATATATCTATATACTGATAGTACACAGGTATATATCTATATACTGATAGCACACAGGCATATATCTATATACTGATAGCACACAGGCATATATCTATACACTGATAGAACACAGGCATATATTAGTACACAGCCATATATCTATATACTGATAGCACACAGGCATATATCTATATACTGATAGTACACAGGCATATATCTATATACTGATAGTACACAGGCATATATCTATATACTAATAGTACACAGGCATATATCTATATACTGATAGTACACAGGCGTATATCTATATACTGATAGTACACAGGCGTATATCTATATACTGATAGTACACAGGCGTATATCTATATACTGATAGTACACAGGCATATATCTATATACAGATAGTACACAGGCATATATCTATACACTGATAGTACAGAGGCATATATCTATATACTGATAGTACACAGGCATATATCTATATACTGATAGTACACAGGCATATATCTATATACTGATAGTACACAGGCATATATCTATACACTGATAGTACACAGGCATATATCTATATACTGATAGCACACAGGCATATATCTATATACTGATAGCACACAGGCATATATCTATACACTGATAGTACACAGGCATATATCTATATACTGATAGCACACAGGAATATATCTATATACTGATAGCACACAGGCATATATCTATATACTGATAGTACACAGGCATATATCTATACACTGATAGTACACAGGCATACATCTATATACTGATAGTACACAGGCATATATCTATATACTGATAGTACACAGGCATATATCTATATACTGATAGTACACAGGCATATATCTATATACTGATAGTACACAGGCATATATCTATATACTGATAGTACACAGGCATATATCTATATACTGATAGTACACAGGCATATATCTATACACTGATAGTACACAGGCATATATCTATATACTGATAGTACACAGGCATATATCTATATACTGATAGCACACAGGCATATATCTATATACTGATAGTACACAGGCATATATCTATATACTGATAGTACACAGGCATATATCTATATACTGATAGCACACAGGCATATATCTATATACTGATAGCACACAGGCATATATCTATATACTGATAGCACACAGGCATATATCTATATACTGATAGTACACAGGCATATATCTATATACTGATAGTACACAGGCATATATCTATACACTGATAGCACACAGGCATATATCTATACACTGATAGTACACAGGCCTATATCTATATACTGATAGCACACAGGCATATATCTATATACTGATAGCACACAGGCATATATCTATATACTGATAGTACACAGGCATATATCTATACACTGATAGCACACAGGCATATATCTATATACTGATAGTACACTGGCATATATCTATATACTGATAGTGCACAGGCATATATCTATATACTGATAGTACACAGG
This sequence comes from Rhinoderma darwinii, assembly GCF_050947455.1. NCBI lineage: Eukaryota > Metazoa > Chordata > Amphibia > Anura > Rhinodermatidae > Rhinoderma > Rhinoderma darwinii. Next base: position 48,177 of record NW_027464285.1, on the reverse strand, counting down.
CATATATCTATACACTGATAATACACAGGCATATATCTATATACTGATAGTACACAGGCATATATCTATATACTGATAGTACACAGGCATATATCTATATACTGATAGTACACAGGCATATATCTATATACTGATAGTACACAGGCATATATCTATATACTGATAGTACACAGGTATATATCTATATACTGATAGCACACAGGTATATATCTATATACTGATAGCACACAGGCATATATCTATACACTGATAGAACACAGGCATATATTAGTACACAGCCATATATCTATATACTGATAGCACACAGGCATATATCTATATACTGATAGTACACAGGCATATATCTATATACTGATAGTACACAGGCATATATCTATATACTAATAGTACACAGGCATATATCTATATACTGATAGTACACAGGCGTATATCTATATACTGATAGTACACAGGCGTATATCTATATACTGATAGTACACAGGCGTATATCTATATACTGATAGTACACAGGCGTATATCTATATACTGATAGTACACAGGCGTATATCTATATACTGATAGTACACAGGCATATATCTATATACTGATAGTACACAGGCATATATCTATACACTGATAATACACAGGCATATATCTATACACTGATAGTACACAGGCATATAGCTATATACTGATAGTACACAGGCATATATCTATATACTGATAGTACACAGGCATATATCTATATACTGATAGCTCACAGGCATATATCTATATACTGATAGTACACAGGCATATATCTATATACTGATAGTACACAGGCATATATCTATATACTGATAGTACACAGGCATATATCTATACACTGATAGTACACAGGCATATATCTATATACTGATAGCACACAGGCATATATCTATATACTGATAGTACACAGGCATATATCTATACACTGATAGTACACAGGCATATATCTATATACTGATAGCACACAGGCATATATCTATATACTGATAGCACACAGGCATATATCTATATACTGATAGTACACAGGCATATATCTATACACTGATAGTACACAGGCATACATCTATATACTGATAGTACACAGGCATATATCTATATACTGATAGTACACAGGCATATATCTATACACTGATAGTACACAGGCATATATCTATATACTGATAGTACACAGGCATATATCTATATACTGATAGTACACAGGCATATATCTATATACTGATAGTACACAGGCATATATCTATACACTGATAGTACACAGGCATATATCTATACACTGATAGTACACAGGCATATATCTATATACTGATAGTACACAGGCATATATCTATATACTGATAGCACACAGGCATATATCTATATACTGATAGCACACAGGCATATATCTATATACTGATAGTACACAGGCATATATCTATATACTGATAGTACACAGGCATATATCTATATACTGATAGCACACAGGCATATATCTATATACTGATAGTACACAGGCATATATCTATATACTGATAGCACACAGGCATATATCTATATACTGATAGCACACAGGCATATATCTATATACTGATAGCACACAGCCATATATCTATATACTGATAGTACACAGGCGTATATCTATATACTGATAGTACACAGGCATATATCTATATACTGATAGCACACAGGCGTATATCTATATACTGATAGTACACAGGCGTATATCTATATACTGATAGTACACAGGCATACATCTATATACTGATAGTACACAGGCGTATATCTATATACTGATAGCACACAGGCATATATCTATATACTGATAGTACACAGGCATATATCTATATACTGATAGTACACAGGCATATATCTATATACTGATAGTACACAGGCATACATCTATATACTGATAGCACACAGGCATATATCTATATACTGATAGTACACAGGCATATATCTATATACTGATAGTACACAGGCATATATCTATATACTGATAGTACACAGGCATACATCTATATACTGATAGCACACATGCATATATCTATATACTGATAGTACACAGACACATATCTATATACTGATAGCACACAGGCATATATCTATATACTGATAGTACAGAGGCATATATCTATATACTGATAGTACACAGGCATATATCTATATACTGATAGTACACAGGCATATATCTATATACTGATAGTACACAGGCATATATCTATATACTGATAGCACACAGGCATATATCTATATACTGATAGCACACAGGCATATATCTATATACTGATAGTACACAGGCATATATCTATATACTGATAGCACACAGGCATATATCTATATACTGATAGCACACAGCCATATATCTATATACTGATAGTACACAGGCATATATCTATATACTGATAGTACACAGGCATATATCTATATACTGATAGTACACAGGCATATATCTATATACTGATAGTACACAGGCATATATCTATATACTGATAGTACACAGGCATATATCTATATACTGATAGTACACAGGCATATATCTATATACTGATAGTACACAGGCATATATCTATATACTGATAGTACACAGGCATATATCTATATACTGATAGTACACAGGCATATATCTATATACTGATAGTACACAGGCATATATCTATATACTGATAGTACACAGGCATATATCTATATACTGATAGTACACAGGCATATATCTATATACTGATAGTACACAGGCATATATCTATATACTGATAGTACACAGGTATATATCTATATACTGATAGCACACAGGCATATATCTATATACTGATAGCACACAGGCATATATCTATACACTGATAGAACACAGGCATATATTAGTACACAGCCATATATCTATATACTGATAGCACACAGGCATATATCTATATACTGATAGTACACAGGCATATATCTATATACTGATAGTACACAGGCATATATCTATATACTAATAGTACACAGGCATATATCTATATACTGATAGTACACAGGCGTATATCTATATACTGATAGTACACAGGCGTATATCTATATACTGATAGTACACAGGCGTATATCTATATACTGATAGTACACAGGCGTATATCTATATACTGATAGTACACAGGCGTATATCTATATACTGATAGTACACAGGCATATATCTATATACTGATAGTACACAGGCATATATCTATATACTGATAGCACACAGGCATATATCTATATACTGATAGCACACAGGCATATATCTATATACTGATAGTACACAGGCATATATCTATATACTGATAGTACACAGGCATATATCTATACACTGATAATACACAGGCATATATCTATACACTGATAGTACACAGGCATATAGCTATATACTGATAGTACACAGGCATATATCTATATACTGATAGTACACAGGCATATATCTATATACTGATAGTACACAGGCATATATCTATATACTGATAACTCACAGGCATATATCTATATACTGATAGTACACAGGCATATATCTATATACTGATAGTACACAGGCATATATCTATATACTGATAGTACACAGGCATATATCTATATACTGATAGTACACAGGCATATATCTATACACTGATAGTACACAGGCATATATCTATATACTGATAGCACACAGGCATATATCTATATACTGATAGTACACAGGCATATATCTATACACTGATAGTACACAGGCATATATCTATATACTGATAGCACACAGGCATATATCTATATACTGATAGCACACAGGCATATATCTATATACTGATAGTACACAGGCATATATCTATACACTGATAGTACACAGGCATACATCTATATACTGATAGTACACAGGCATATATCTATATACTGATAGTACACAGGCATATATCTATACACTGATAGTACACAGGCATATATCTATATACTGATAGTACACAGGCATATATCTATATACTGATAGTACACAGGCATATATCTATATACTGATAGTACACAGGCATATATCTATACACTGATAGTACACAGGCATATATCTATACACTGATAGTACACAGGCATATATCTATATACTGATAGTACACAGGCATATATCTATATACTGATAGTACACAGGCATATATCTATATACTGATAGCACACAGGCATATATCTATATACTGATAGTACACAGGCATATATCTATATACTGATAGTACACAGGCATATATCTATATACTGATAGCACACAGGCATATATCTATATACTGATAGTACACAGGCATATATCTATATACTGATAGTACACAGGCATATATCTATATACTGATAGCACACAGGCATATATCTATATACTGATAGTACACAGGCATATATCTATATACTGATAGCACACAGGCATATATCTATATACTGATAGCACACAGGCATATATCTATATACTGATAGCACACAGGCATATATCTATACACTGATAGAACACAGGCATATATTAGTACACAGCCATATATCTATATACTGATAGCACACAGGCATATATCTATATACTGATAGTACACAGGCATATATCTATATACTGCTAGTACAAAGGCATATATCTATATACTAATAGTACACAGGCATATATCTATATACTGATAGTACACAGGCGTATATCTATATACTGATAGTACACAGGCGTATATCTATATACTGATAGTACACAGGCGTATATCTATATACTGATAGCACACAGGCATATATCTATATACTGATAGTACACAGGCATATATCTATATACTGATAGTACACAGGCATATATCTATATACTGATAGCACACAGGCATATATCTATATACTGATAGCACACAGGCATATATCTATATACTGATAGTACACAGGCACATATCTATATACTGATAGCACACAGGCATATATCTATATACTGATAGTACAGAGGCATATATCTATATACTGATAGTACGCAGGCATATATCTATATACTGATAGTACACAGCCATATATCTATATACTGATAGTACACAGGCATATATCTATATACTGATAGTACACAGGCATATATCTATATACTGATAGTACACAGGCATATATCTATATACTGATAGTACACAGGCATATATCTATATACTGATAGCACACAGCCATATATCTATATACTGATAGTACACAGGCATATATCTATATACTGATAGTACACAGGCATATATCTATATACTGATAGTACACAGGCATATATCTATATACTGATAGCACACAGGCGTATATCTATATACTGATAGTACACAGGCATATATCTATATACTGATAGTACACAGGCATACATCTATATACTGATAGTACACAGGCGTATATCTATATACTGATAGCACACAGGCATATATCTATATACTGATAGTACACAGGCATATATCTATATACTGATAGCACACAGGCATATATCTATATACTGATAGTACAGAGGCATATATCTATATACTGATAGTACACAGGCATATATCTATATACTGATAGTACACAGCCATATATCTATATACTGATAGTACACAGGCATATATCTATATACTGATAGTACACAGGCATATATCTATATACTGATAGTACACAGGCATATATCTATATACTGATAGTACACAGGCATATATCTATATACTGACAGCACACAGCCATATATCTATATACTGATAGTACACAGGCATATATCTATATACTGATAGTACACAGGCATATATCTATATACTGATAGTACACAGGCATATATCTATATACTGATAGCACACAGGCGTATATCTATATACTGATAGTACACAGGCATATATCTATATACTGATAGTACACAGGCATACATCTATATACTGATAGTACACAGGCGTATATCTATATACTGATAGCACACAGGCATATATCTATATACTGATAGTACACAGGCATATATCTATATACTGATAGTACACAGGCATATATCTATATACTGATAGCACACAGGCATATATCTATATACTGATAGCACACAGGCATATATCTATATACTGATAGCACACAGGCATATATCTATATACTGATAGTACACAGGCATATATCTATATACTGATAGCACACAGGCATATATCTATATACTGATAGCACACAGGCATATATCTATATACTGATAGTACACAGGCATATATCTATATACTGATAGTACACAGGCATATATCTATATACTGATAGTACACAGGCATATATCTATATACTGATAGTACACAGGCATATATCTATATACTGATAGTACACAGGCATATATCTATATACTGATAGTACACAGGCATACATCTATATACTGATAGCACACAGGCATATATCTATATACTGATAGTACACAGGCACATATCTATATACTGATAGCACACAGGCATATATCTATATACTGATAGTACAGAGGCATATATCTATATACTGATAGTACACAGGCATATATCTATATACTGATAGTACACAGCCATATATCTATATACTGATAGTACACAGGCATATATCTATATACTGATAGTACACAGGCATATATCTATATACTGATAGTACACAGGCATATATCTATATACTGATAGTACACAGGCATATATCTATATACTGATAGCACACAGCCATATATCTATATACTGATAGTACACAGGCATATATCTATATACTGATAGTACACAGGCATATATCTATATACTGATAGTACACAGGCATATATCTATATACTGATAGCACACAGGCGTATATCTATATACTGATAGTACACAGGCATATATCTATATACTGATAGTACACAGGCATACATCTATATACTGATAGTACACAGGCGTATATCTATATACTGATAGCACACAGGCATATATCTATATACTGATAGTACACAGGCATATATCTATATACTGATAGTACACAGGCATATATCTATATACTGATAGCACACAGGCATATATCTATATACTGATAGCACACAGGCATATATCTATATACTGATAGCACACAGGCATATATCTATATACTGATAGTACACAGGCATATATCTATATACTGATAGCACACAGGCATATATCTATACACTGATAGTACACAGACCTATATCTATATACTGATAGTACACAGGCCTATATCTATATACTGATAGTACACAGGCATATATCTATATACTGATAGTACACAGGCATATATCTATATACTGATAGTTCACAGGCACATATCTATATACTGATAGCACACAGGCGTATATCTATATACTGATAGTACACAGGCATATATCTATATACTGATAGCACACAGGCGTATATCTATATACTGATAGTACACAGGCATATATCTATATACTGATAGTACACAGGCATATATCTATATACTGATAGTACACAGGCATATATCTATATACTGATAGCACACAGGCGTATATCTATATACTGATAGTACACAGGCATATATCTATATACTGATAGTACACAGGCATACATCTATATACTGATAGTACACAGGCGTATATCTATATACTGATAGCACACAGGCATATATCTATATACTGATAGTACACAGGCATATATCTATATACTGATAGCACACTGGCATATATCTATATACTGATAGTACACAGGCATATATCTATACACTGATAATACACAGGCATATATCTATATACTGATAGTACACAGGCATATATCTATATACTGATAGTACACAGGCATATATCTATACACTGATAATACACAGGCATATATCTATATACTGATAGTACACAGGCATATATCTATATACTGATAGTACACAGGCATATATCTATACACTGATAGCACACAGGCATATATCTATACACTGATAGCACACAGGCCTATATCTATATACTGATAGCACACAGGCCTATATCTATATACTGATAGTACACAGGCATATATCTATATACTGATAGTACACTGGCATATATCTATACACTGATAGCACACAGGCATATATCTATATACTGATAGTACACTGGCATATATCTATATACTGATAGTACACAGGCATATATCTATATACTGATAGTACACAGGCATATATCTATATACTGATAGTACACAGGCATATATCTATATACTGATAGTACACAGGCATATATCTATATACTGATAGTACACAGGTATATATCTATATACTGATAGCACACAGGCATATATCTATATACTGATAGCACACAGGCATATATCTATACACTGATAGAACACAGGCATATATTAGTACACAGCCATATATCTATATACTGATAGCACACAGGCATATATCTATATACTGATAGTACACAGGCATATATCTATATACTGATAGTACACAGGCATATATCTATATACTAATAGTACACAGGCATATATCTATATACTGATAGTACACAGGCATATATCTATATACTGATAGTACACAGGCATATATCTATATACTGATAGTACACAGGCATATATCTATATACTGACAGCACACAGCCATATATCTATATACTGATAGTACACAGGCATATATCTATATACTGATAGTACACAGGCATATATCTATATACTGATAGTACACAGGCATATATCTATATACTGATAGCACACAGGCGTATATCTATATACTGATAGTACACAGGCATATATCTATATACTGATAGTACACAGGCATACATCTATATACTGATAGTACACAGGCGTATATCTATATACTGATAGCACACAGGCATATATCTATATACTGATAGTACACAGGCATATATCTATATACTGATAGTACACAGGCATATATCTATATACTGATAGCACACAGGCATATATCTATATACTGATAGCACACAGGCATATATCTATATACTGATAGCACACAGGCATATATCTATATACTGATAGTACACAGGCATATATCTATATACTGATAGCACACAGGCATATATCTATATACTGATAGCACACAGGCATATATCTATATACTGATAGTACACAGGCATATATCTATATACTGATAGTACACAGGCATATATCTATATACTGATAGTACACAGGCATATATCTATATACTGATAGTACACAGGCATATATCTATATACTGATAGTACACAGGCATATATCTATATACTGATAGTACACAGGCATACATCTATATACTGATAGCACACAGGCATATATCTATATACTGATAGTACACAGGCACATATCTATATACTGATAGCACACAGGCATATATCTATATACTGATAGTACAGAGGCATATATCTATATACTGATAGTACACAGGCATATATCTATATACTGATAGTACACAGCCATATATCTATATACTGATAGTACACAGGCATATATCTATATACTGATAGTACACAGGCATATATCTATATACTGATAGTACACAGGCATATATCTATATACTGATAGTACACAGGCATATATCTATATACTGATAGCACACAGCCATATATCTATATACTGATAGTACACAGGCATATATCTATATACTGATAGTACACAGGCATATATCTATATACTGATAGTACACAGGCATATATCTATATACTGATAGCACACAGGCGTATATCTATATACTGATAGTACACAGGCATATATCTATATACTGATAGTACACAGGCATACATCTATATACTGATAGTACACAGGCGTATATCTATATACTGATAGCACACAGGCATATATCTATATACTGATAGTACACAGGCATATATCTATATACTGATAGTACACAGGCATATATCTATATACTGATAGTACACAGGCATATATCTATACACTGATAGTACACAGGCATATATCTATATACTGATAGCACACAGGCATATATCTATATACTGATAGCACACAGGCATATATCTATACACTGATAGTACACAGGCATATATCTATATACTGATAGCACACAGGCATATATCTATATACTGATAGCACACAGGCATATATCTATACACTGATAATACACAGGCATATATCTATATACTGATAGTACACAGGCATATATCTATATACTGATAGTACACAGGCATATATCTATACACTGATAGCACACAGGCATATATCTATATACTGATAGCACACAGGCATATATCTATATACTGATAGCACACAGCCATATATCTATATACTGATAGCACACAGGCATATATCTATATACTGATAGCACACAGGCATATATCTATATACTGATAGCACACAGGCATATATCTATATACTGATAGCACACAGGCATATATCTATATACTGATAGCACACAGGCATATATCTATATACTGATAGTACACAGGCATATATCTATATACTGATAGCACACAGGCATATATCTATATACTGATAGCACACAGGCATATATCTATATACTGATAGTACACAGGCATATATCTATATACTGATAGTACACAGGCATATATCTATATACTGATAGTACACAGGCATATATCTATACACTGATAGTACACAGGCATATATCTATATACTGATAGCACACAGGCATATATCTATATACTGATAGCACACAGGCATATATCTATACACTGATAGTACACAGGCATATATCTATATACTGATAGCACACAGGCATATATCTATATACTGATAGCACACAGGCATATATCTATATACTGATAGTACACAGGCATATATCTATACACTGATAGTACACAGGCATACATCTATATACTGATAGTACACAGGCATATATCTATATACTGATAGTACACAGGCATATATCTATATACTGATAGTACACAGGCATATATCTATATACTGATAGTACACAGGCATATATCTATATACTGATAGCACACAGGCATATATCTATATACTGATAGCACACAGGCATATATCTATATACTGATAGCACACAGGCATATATCTATATACTGATAGCACACAGGCATATATCTATATACTGATAGTACACAGGCATATATCTATATACTGATAGTACACAGGCATATATCTATACACTGATAGTACAGAGGCATATATCTATATACTGATAGTACACAGGCATATATCTATATACTGATAGTACACAGGCATATATCTATATACTGATAGTACACAGGCATATATCTATACACTGATAGTACACAGGCATATATCTATATACTGATAGCACACAGGCATATATCTATAGACTGATAGCACACAGGCATATATCTATACACTGATAGTACACAGGCATATATCTATATACTGAAAGCACACAGGCATATATCTATATACTGATAGCACACAGGCATATATCTATATACTGATAGTACACAGGCATATATCTATACACTGATAGTACACAGGCATATATCTATATACTGATAGCACACAGGCATATATCTATATACTGATAGCACACAGGCATATATCTATACACTGATAGTACACAGGCATATATCTATATACTGATAGCACACAGGAATATATCTATATACTGATAGCACACAGGCATATATCTATATACTGATAGTACACAGGCATATATCTATACACTGATAGTACACAGGCATACATCTATATACTGATAGTACACAGGCATATATCTATATACTGATAGTACACAGGCATATATCTATATACTGATAGTACACAGGCATATATCTATATACTGATAGTACACAGGCATATATCTATATACTGATAGTACACAGGCATATATCTATATACTGATAGTTCACAGGCATATATCTATACACTGATAGTACACAGGCATATATCTATATACTGATAGTACACAGGCATATATCTATATACTGATAGCACACAGGCATATATCTATATACTGATAGTACACAGGCATATATCTATATACTGATAGTACACAGGCATATATCTATATACTGATAGCACACAGGCATATATCTATATACTGATAGCACACAGGCATATATCTATATACTGATAGCACACAGGCATATATCTATATACTGATAGTACACAGGCATATATCTATATACTGATAGTACACAGGCATATATCTATATACTGATAGTACACAGGCATATATCTATACACTGATAGCACACAGGCATATATATATATACTGATAGTACACTGGCATATATCTATATACTGATAGTACACAGGCATATATCTATATACTGATAGTACACAGGCATATATCTATACACTGATAATACACAGGCATATATCTATATACTGATAGCACACAGGTATATATCTATATACTGATAGCACACAGGCATACATCTATATACTGATAGTACACAGGCATACATCTATATACTGATAGTACACAGGCATACATCTATATACTGATAGTACACAGGCATATATCTATATACTAATAGTACACAGGCATATATCTATATACTGATAGTACACAGGCATATATCTATATACTGATAGTACACAGGCATATATCTATATACTGATAGTACACAGGCATATATCTATATACTGATAGTACACAGGCATATATCTATATACTGATAGTACACAGGCATATATCTATATACTGATAGTACACAGGCATATATCTATATACTGATAGTACACAGGCATATATCTATATACTGATAGTACACAGGCATATATCTATATACTGATAGTACACAGGCATATATCTATATACTGATAGTACACAGGTATATATCTATATACTGATAGCACACAGGCATATATCTATATACTGATAGCACACAGGCATATATCTATACACTGATAGAACACAGGCATATATTAGTACACAGCCATATATCTATATACTGATAGCACACAGGCATATATCTATATACTGATAGTACACAGGCATATATCTATATACTGATAGTACACAGGCATATATCTATACACTGATAATACACAGGCATATATCTATATACTGATAGTACACAGGCATATATCTATATACTGATAGTACACAGGCATATATCTATACACTGATAGTACACAGGCATATATCTATATACTGATAGTACACAGGCATATATCTATATACTGATAGCACACAGGCATATATCTATATACTGATAGTACACAGGCATATATCTATATACTGATAGCACACAGGCATATATCTATATACTGATAGCACACAGGCATATATCTATATACTGATAGCACACAGGCATATATCTATATACTGATAGCACACAGGCATATATCTATATACTGATAGTACACAGGCATATATCTATATACTGATAGCACACAGGCATATATCTATACACTGATAGTACACAGACCTATATCTATATACTGATAGTACACAGGCCTATATCTATATACTGATAGTACACAGGCATATATCTATATACTGATAGTACACAGGCATATATCTATATACTGATAGTTCACAGGCACATATCTATATACTGATAGCACACAGGCGTATATCTATATACTGATAGTACACAGGCATATATCTATATACTGATAGCACACAGGCGTATATCTATATACTGATAGTACACAGGCATATATCTATATACTGATAGTACACAGGCATATATCTATATACTGATAGTACACAGGCATATATCTATATACTGATAGCACACAGGCGTATATCTATATACTGATAGTACACAGGCATATATCTATATACTGATAGTACACAGGCATACATCTATATACTGATAGTACACAGGCGTATATCTATATACTGATAGCACACAGGCATATATCTATATACTGATAGTACACAGGCATATATCTATATACTGATAGCACACTGGCATATATCTATATACTGATAGTACACAGGCATATATCTATACACTGATAATACACAGGCATATATCTATATACTGATAGTACACAGGCATATATCTATATACTGATAGTACACAGGCATATATCTATACACTGATAATACACAGGCATATATCTATATACTGATAGACACAGGCATATATCTATATACTGATAGTACACAGGCATATATCTATACACTGATAGCACACAGGCATATATCTATATACTGATAGTACACTGGCATATATCTATATACTGATAGTACACAGGCATATATCTATATACTGATAGTACACAGGGCATATATCTATATACTGATAGTACACAGGCATATATCTATATACTGATAGTACACAGGCATATATCTATATACTGATAGTACACAGGTATATATCTATATACTGATAGCACACAGGCATATATCTATATACTGATAGCACACAGGCATATATCTATACACTGATAGAACACAGGCATATATTAGTACACAGCCATATATCTATATACTGATAGCACACAGGCATATATCTATATACTGATAGTACACAGCATATATCTATATACTGATAGTACACAGGCATATATCTATATACTAATAGTACACAGGCATATATCTATATACTGATAGTACACAGGCGTATATCTATATACTGATAGTACACAGGCGTATATCTATATACTGATAGTACACAGGCGTATATCTATATACTAATAGTACACAGGCATATATCTATATACTGATAGTACACAGGCGTATATCTATATACTGATAGTACACAGGCGTATATCTATATACTGATAGTACACAGGCGTATATCTATATACTGATAGTACACAGGCATATATCTATATACAGATAGTACACAGGCATATATCTATACACTGATAGTACAGAGGCATATATCTATATACTGATAGTACACAGGCATATATCTATATACTGATAGTACACAGGCATATATCTATATACTGATAGTACACAGGCATATATCTATACACTGATAGTACACAGGCATATATCTATATACTGATAGCACACAGGCATATATCTATATACTGATAGCACACAGGCATATATCTATACACTGATAGTACACAGGCATATATCTATATACTGAAAGCACACAGGCATATATCTATATACTGATAGCACACAGGCATATATCTATATACTGATAGTACACAGGCATATATCTATACACTGATAGTACACAGGCATATATCTATATACTGATAGCACACAGGAATATATCTATATACTGATAGCACACAGGCATATATCTATATACTGATAGTACACAGGCATATATCTATACACTGATAGTACACAGGCATACATCTATATACTGATAGTACACAGGCATATATCTATATACTGATAGTACACAGGCATATATCTATATACTGATAGTACACAGGCATATATCTATATACTGATAGTACACAGGCATATATCTATATACTGATAGTACACAGGCATATATCTATATACTGATAGTACACAGGCATATATCTATACACTGATAGTACACAGGCATATATCTATATACTGATAGTACACAGGCATATATCTATATACTGATAGCACACAGGCATATATCTATATACTGATAGTACACAGGCATATATCTATATACTGATAGTACATAGGCATATATCTATATACTGATAGCACACAGGCATATATCTATATACTGATAGCACACAGACATATATCTATATACTGATAGCACACAGGCATATATCTATATACTGATAGTACACAGGCATATATCTATATACTGATAGTACACAGGCATATATCTATATACTGATAGTACACAGGCATATATCTATACACTGATAGCACACAGGCATATATCTATATACTGATAGTACACTGGCATATATCTATATACTGATAGTACACAGGCATATATCTATATACTGATAGTACACAGGCATATATCTATACACTGATAATACACAGGCATATATCTATATACTGATAGTACACAGGCATATATCTATATACTGATAGTACACAGGCATATATCTATATACTGATAGTACACAGGTATATATCTATATACTGATAGTACACAGGCATATATCTATATACTGATAGTACACAGGCATATATCTATATACTGATAGTACACAGGTATATATCTATATACTGATAGTACACAGGTATATATCTATATACTGATAGTACACAGGCATACATCTATATACTGATAGTACACAGGCATATATCTATATACTAATAGTACACAGGCATATATCTATATACTGATAGTACACAGGCATATATCTATATACTGATAGTACACAGGCATATATCTATATACTGATAGTACACAGGCATATATCTATATACTGATAGTACACAGGCATATATCTATATACTGATAGTACACAGGCATATATCTATATACTGATAGTACACAGGCATATATCTATATACTGATAGTACACAGGCATATATCTATATACTGATAGTACACAGGCATATATCTATATACTGATAGTACACAGGCATATATCTATATACTGATAGTACACAGGTATATATCTATATACTGATAGCACACAGGCATATATCTATATACTGATAGCACACAGGCATATATCTATACACTGATAGAACACAGGCATATATTAGTACACAGCCATATATCTATATACTGATAGCACACAGGCATATATCTATATACTGATAGTACACAGGCATATATCTATATACTGATAGTACACAGGCATATATCTATACACTGATAATACACAGGCATATATCTATATACTGATAGTACACAGGCATATATCTATATACTGATAGTACACAGGCATATATCTATACACTGATAGTACACAGGCATATATCTATATACTGATAGTACACAGGCATATATCTATATACTGATAGCACACAGGCATATATCTATATACTGATAGTACACAGGCATATATCTATATACTGATAGCACACAGGCATATATCTATATACTGATAGCACACAGGCATATATCTATATACTGATAGCACACAGGCATATATCTATATACTGATAGCACACAGGCATATATCTATATACTGATAGTACACAGGCATATATCTATATACTGATAGCACACAGGCATATATCTATACACTGATAGTACACAGACCTATATCTATATACTGATAGTACACAGGCCTATATCTATATACTGATAGTACACAGGCATATATCTATATACTGATAGTACACAGGCATATATCTATATACTGATAGTTCACAGGCACATATCTATATACTGATAGCACACAGGCGTATATCTATATACTGATAGTACACAGGCATATATCTATATACTGATAGCACACAGGCGTATATCTATATACTGATAGTACACAGGCATATATCTATATACTGATAGTACACAGGCATATATCTATATACTGATAGTACACAGGCATATATCTATATACTGATAGCACACAGGCGTATATCTATATACTGATAGTACACAGGCATATATCTATATACTGATAGTACACAGGCATACATCTATATACTGATAGTACACAGGCGTATATCTATATACTGATAGCACACAGGCATATATCTATATACTGATAGTACACAGGCATATATCTATATACTGATAGCACACTGGCATATATCTATATACTGATAGTACACAGGCATATATCTATACACTGATAATACACAGGCATATATCTATATACTGATAGTACACAGGCATATATCTATATACTGATAGTACACAGGCATATATCTATACACTGATAATACACAGGCATATATCTATATACTGATAGTACACAGGCATATATCTATATACTGATAGTACACAGGCATATATCTATACACTGATAGCACACAGGCATATATCTATATACTGATAGTACACAGGCATATATCTATATACTGATAGTACACAGGCATATATCTATATACTAATAGTACACAGGCCTATATCTATATACTGATAGTACACAGGCATATATCTATATACTGATAGTACACAGGCATATATCTATATACTGATAGTACACAGGCATATATCTATATACTGATAGTACACTGGCATATATCTATATACTGATAGTACACAGGCATATATCTATATACTGATAGTACACAGGCATATATCTATATACTGATAGTACACAGGCATATATCTATATACTGATAGTACACAGGCATATATCTATATACTGATAGTACACAGGTATATATCTATATACTGATAGCACACAGGCATATATCTATATACTGATAGCACACAGGCATATATCTATACACTGATAGAACACAGGCATATATTAGTACACAGCCATATATCTATATACTGATAGCACACAGGCATATATCTATATACTGATAGTACACAGGCATATATCTATATACTGATAGTACACAGGCATATATCTATATACTAATAGTACACAGGCATATATCTATATACTGATAGTACACAGGCGTATATCTATATACTGATAGTACACAGGCGTATATCTATATACTGATAGTACACAGGCGTATATCTATATACTAATAGTACACAGGCATATATCTATATACTGATAGTACACAGGCGTATATCTATATACTGATAGTACACAGGCGTATATCTATATACTGATAGTACACAGGCGTATATCTATATACTGATAGTACACAGGCATATATCTATATACAGATAGTACACAGGCATATATCTATACACTGATAGTACAGAGGCATATATCTATATACTGATAGTACACAGGCATATATCTATATACTGATAGTACACAGGCATATATCTATATACTGATAGTACACAGGCATATATCTATACACTGATAGTACACAGGCATATATCTATATACTGATAGCACACAGGCATATATCTATATACTGATAGCACACAGGCATATATCTATACACTGATAGTACACAGGCATATATCTATATACTGAAAGCACACAGGCATATATCTATATACTGATAGCACACAGGCATATATCTATATACTGATAGTACACAGGCATATATCTATACACTGATAGTACACAGGCATATATCTATATACTGATAGCACACAGGAATATATCTATATACTGATAGCACACAGGCATATATCTATATACTGATAGTACACAGGCATATATCTATACACTGATAGTACACAGGCATACATCTATATACTGATAGTACACAGGCATATATCTATATACTGATAGTACACAGGCATATATCTATATACTGATAGTACACAGGCATATATCTATATACTGATAGTACACAGGCATATATCTATATACTGATAGTACACAGGCATATATCTATATACTGATAGTACACAGGCATATATCTATACACTGATAGTACACAGGCATATATCTATATACTGATAGTACACAGGCATATATCTATATACTGATAGCACACAGGCATATATCTATATACTGATAGTACACAGGCATATATCTATATACTGATAGTACATAGGCATATATCTATATACTGATAGCACACAGGCATATATCTATATACTGATAGCACACAGACATATATCTATATACTGATAGCACACAGGCATATATCTATATACTGATAGTACACAGGCATATATCTATATACTGATAGTACACAGGCATATATCTATATACTGATAGTACACAGGCATATATCTATTACACTGATAGCACACAGGCATATATCTATATACTGATAGTACACTGGCATATATCTATATACTGATAGTACACAGGCATATATCTATATACTGATAGTACACAGGCATATATCTATACACTGATAATACACAGGCATATATCTATATACTGATAGTACACAGGCATATATCTATATACTGATAGTACACAGGCATATATCTATATACTGATAGTACACAGGTATATATCTATATACTGATAGCACACAGGTATATATCTATATACTGATAGCACACAGGCATATATCTATACACTGATAGAACACAGGCATATATTAGTACACAGCCATATATCTATATACTGATAGCACACAGGCATATATCTATATACTAATAGTACACAGGCATATATCTATATACTGATAGTACACAGGCATATATCTATATACTGATAGTACACAGGCATATATCTATATACTGATAGTACACAGGCATATATCTATATACTGATAGTACACAGGCATATATCTATATACTGATAGTACACAGGCATACATCTATATACTGATAGTACACAGGCATACATCTATATACTGATAGTACACAGGCATACATCTATATACTGATAGTACACAGGCATATATCTATATACTGATAGTACACAGGCATATATCTATATACTGATAGTACACAGGCATATATCTATATACTGATAGTACACAGGCATATATCTATATACTGATAGTACACAGGCATATATCTATATACTGATAGTACACAGGCATATATCTATATACTGATAGTACACAGGCATATATCTATATACTGATAGTACACAGGCATATATCTATATACTGATAGTACACAGGCATATATCTATATACTGATAGTACACAGGCATATATCTATATACTGATAGTACACAGGCATATATCTATATACTGATAGTACACAGGTATATATCTATATACTGATAGCACACAGGCATATATCTATATACTGATAGCACACAGGCATATATCTATACACTGATAGAACACAGGCATATATTAGTACACAGCCATATATCTATATACTGATAGCACACAGGCATATATCTATATACTGATAGTACACAGGCATATATCTATATACTGATAGTACACAGGCATATATCTATATACTAATAGTACACAGGCATATATCTATATACTGATAGTACACAGGCGTATATCTATATACTGATAGTACACAGGCGTATATCTATATACTGATAGTACACAGGCGTATATCTATATACTGATAGTACACAGGCGTATATCTATATACTGATAGTACACAGGCGTATATCTATATACTGATAGTACACAGGCATATATCTATATACTGATAGTACACAGGCATATATCTATACACTGATAATACACAGGCATATATCTATACACTGATAGTACACAGGCATATAGCTATATACTGATAGTACACAGGCATATATCTATATACTGATAGTACACAGGCATATATCTATATACTGATAGCTCACAGGCATATATCTATATACTGATAGTACACAGGCATATATCTATATACTGATAGTACACAGGCATACATCTATATACTGATAGTACACAGGCATACATCTATATACTGATAGTACACAGGCATACATCTATATACTGATAGTACACAGGCATATATCTATATACTGATAGTACACAGGCATATATCTATATACTGATAGTACACAGGCATATATCTATATACTGATAGTACACAGGCATATATCTATATACTGATAGTACACAGGCATATATCTATATACTGATAGTACACAGGCATATATCTATATACTGATAGTACACAGGCATATATCTATATACTGATAGTACACAGGCATATATCTATATACTGATAGTACACAGGCATATATCTATATACTGATAGTACACAGGTATATATCTATATACTGATAGTACACAGGCATATATCTATATACTGATAGTACACAGGTATATATCTATATACTGATAGCACACAGGCATATATCTATATACTGATAGCACACAGGCATATATCTATACACTGATAGAACACAGGCATATATTAGTACACAGCCATATATCTATATACTGATAGCACACAGGCATATATCTATATACTGATAGTACACAGGCATATATCTATATACTGATAGTACACAGGCATATATCTATATACTAATAGTACACAGGCATATATCTATATACTGATAGTACACAGGCGTATATCTATATACTGATAGTACACAGGCGTATATCTATATACTGATAGTACACAGGCGTATATCTATATACTGATAGTACACAGGCGTATATCTATATACTGATAGTACACAGGCGTATATCTATATACTGATAGTACACAGGCATATATCTATATACTTATAGTACACAGGCATATATCTATACACTGATAATACACAGGCATATATCTATACACTGATAGTACACAGGCATATAGCTATATACTGATAGTACACAGGCATATATCTATATACTGATAGTACACAGGCATATATCTATATACTGATAGCTCACAGGCATATATCTATATACTGATAGTACACAGGCATATATCTATATACTGATAGTACACAGGCATATATCTATATACTGATAGTACACAGGCATATATCTATACACTGATAGTACACAGGCATATATCTATATACTGATAGCACACAGGCATATATCTATATACTGATAGTACACAGGCATATATCTATACACTGATAGTACACAGGCATATATCTATATACTGATAGCACACAGGCATATATCTATATACTGATAGCACACAGGCATATATCTATATACTGATAGTACACAGGCATATATCTATACACTGATAGCACACAGGCATACATCTATATACTGATAGTACACAGGCATATATCTATATACTGATAGTACACAGGCATATATCTATACACTGATAGTACACAGGCATATATCTATATACTGATAGTACACAGGCATATATCTATATACTGATAGTACACAGGCATATATCTATATACTGATAGTACACAGGCACATATCTATACACTGATAGTACACAGGCATATATCTATACACTGATAGTACACAGGCATATATCTATATACTGATAGTACACAGGCATATATCTATATACTGATAGTACACAGGCATATATCTATATACTGATAGCACACAGGCATATATCTATATACTGATAGTACACAGGCATATATCTATATACTGATAGTACACAGGCATATATCTATATACTGATAGCACACAGGCATATATCTATATACTGATAGTACACAGGCATATATCTATATACTGATAGCACACAGGCATATATCTATATACTGATAGTACACAGGCATATATCTATATACTGATAGCACACAGCCATATATCTATATACTGATAGTACACAGGCGTATATCTATATACTGATAGTACACAGGCATATATCTATATACTGATAGCACACAGGCGTATATCTATATACTGATAGTACACAGGCGTATATCTATATACTGATAGTACACAGGCATACATCTATATACTGATAGTACACAGGCGTATATCTATATACTGATAGCACACAGGCATATATTTATATACTGATAGTACACAGGCATATATCTATATACTGATAGTACACAGGCATATATCTATATACTGATAGTACACAGGCATACATCTATATACTGATAGCACACAGGCATATATCTATATACTGATAGTACACAGGCATATATCTATATACTGATAGTACACAGGCATATATCTATATACTGATAGTACACAGGCATACATCTATATACTGATAGCACACATGCATATATCTATATACTGATAGTACACAGACACATATCTATATACTGATAGCACACAGGCATATATCTATATACTGATAGTACAGAGGCATATATCTATATACTGATAGTACACAGGCATATATCTATATACTGATAGTACACAGGCATATATCTATATACTGATAGTACACAGGCATATATCTATATACTGATAGCACACAGGCATATATCTATATACTGATAGCACACAGGCATATATCTATATACTGATAGTACACAGGCATATATCTATATACTGATAGCACACAGGCATATATCTATATACTGATAGCACACAGCCATATATCTATATACTGATAGCACACAGCCATATATCTATATACTGATAGCACACAGGCATATATCTATATACTGATAGTACACAGGCATATATCTATATACTGATAGCACACAGGCATATATCTATATACTGATAGTACACAGTCATTTATCTATATACTGATAGTACACAGGCATATATCTATATACTGATAGTACATAGGCATATATCTATATACTGATAGTACACAGGCATATATCTATATACTGATAGTACACAGGCATATATCTATATACTGATAGTACACAGGCATATATCTATGTACTGATAGTACACAGGCATATATCTATATACTGATAGTACACAGGCATATATCTATATACTGATAGTACACAGGCATATATCTATATACTGATAGTACACAGGCATATATCTATATACTGATAGTACACAGGCATATATCTATATACTGATAGTACACAGGCATATATCTATATACTGATAGTACACAGGCATATATCTATATACTGATAGCACACAGGCATATATCTATATACTGATAGCACACAGGCATATATCTATATACTGATAGCACACAGGCATACATCTATATACTGATAATACACAGGCATATATCTATATACTGATAGTACAGAGGCATATATCTATATACTGATAGCACACAGGCATATATCTATATACTGATAGCACACAGGCATATATCTATATACTGATAGCACACAGGCGTATATCTATATACTGATAGTACACAGGCGTATATCTATATACTGATAGCACACAGGCGTATATCTATATACTGATAGTACACAGGCGTATATCTATATACTGATAGTACACAGGCATACATCTATATACTGATAGTACACAGGCGTATATCTATATACTGATAGCACACAGGCATATATCTATATACTGATAGTACACAGGCATATATCTATATACTGATAGTACACAGGCATATATCTATATACTGATAGTACACAGGCATACTTCTATATACTGATAGCACACAGGCATATATCTATATACTGATAGTACACAGGCACATATCTATATACTGATAGCACACAGGCATATATCTATATACTGATAGTACAGAGGCATATATCTATATACTGATAGCACACAGCCATATATCTATATACTGATAGTACACAGGCGTATATCTATATACTGATAGTACACAGGCATATATCTATATACTGATAGCACACAGGCGTATATCTATATACTGATAGTACACAGGCATACATCTATATACTGATAGTACACAGGCGTATATCTATATACTGATAGCACACAGGCATATATCTATATACTGATAGTACACAGGCATATATCTATATACTGATAGTACACAGGCATATATCTATATACTGATAGTACACAGGCATACATCTATATACTGATAGCACACAGGCATATATCTATATACTGATAGTACACAGGCATATATCTATATACTGATAGTACACAGGCATATATCTATATACTGATAGTACACAGGCATACATCTATATACTGATAGCACACATGCATATATCTATATACTGATAGTACACAGACACATATCTATATACTGATAGCACACAGGCATATATCTATATACTGATAGTACAGAGGCATATATCTATATACTGATAGTACACAGGCATATATCTATATACTGATAGTACACAGGCATATATCTATATACTGATAGTACACAGGCATATATCTATATACTGATAGCACACAGGCATATATCTATATACTGATAGTACACAGTCATTTATCTATATACTGATAGTACACAGGCATATATCTATATACTGATAGTACACAGGCATATATCTATATACTGATAGTACACAGGCATATATCTATATACTGATAGTACACAGGCATATATCTATATACTGATAGTACACAGGCATATATCTATATACTGATAGTACACAGGCATATATCTATATACTGATAGTACACAGGCATATAGCTATATACTGATAGTACACAGGCATATATCTATATACTGATAGTACACAGGCATATATCTATATACTGATAGTACACAGGCATATATCTATATACTGATAGTACACAGGCATATATCTATATACTGATAGTACACAGGCATATATCTATATACTGATAGTACACAGGCATATATCTATATACTGATAGTAGACAGGCATATATCTATATACTGATAGTACACAGGCATATATCTATATACTGATAGTACACAGGCATATATCTATATACTGATAGTACACAGGCATATATCTATATACTGATAGCACACAGGCATATATCTATATACTGATAGCACACAGGCATACATCTATATACTGATAATACACAGGCATATATCTATATACTGATAGTACAGAGGCATATATCTATATACTGATAGTACACAGGCATATATCTATATACTGATAGCACACAGGCATATATCTATATACTGATAGCACACAGGCGTATATCTATATACTGATAGTACACAGGCATATATCTATATACTGATAGCACACAGGCGTATATCTATATACTGATAGTACACAGGCGTATATCTATATACTGATAGTACACAGGCATACATCTATATACTGATAGTACACAGGCGTATATCTATATACTGATAGCACACAGGCATATATCTATATACTGATAGTACACAGGCATATATCTATATACTGATAGTACACAGGCATATATCTATATACTGATAGTACACAGGCATACATCTATATACTGATAGCACACAGGCATATATCTATATACTGATAGTACACAGGCACATATCTATATACTGATAGCACACAGGCATATATCTATATACTGATAGTACAGAGGCATATATCTATATACTGATAGTACACAGGCATATATCTATATACTGATAGTACACAGCCATATATCTATATACTGATAGTACACAGCCATATATCTATATACTGATAGTACACAGGCATATATCTATATACTGATAGTACACAGGCATATATCTATATACTGATAGTACACAGGCATATATCTATATACTGATAGCACACAGCCATATATCTATATACTGATAGTACACAGGCATATATCTATATACTGATAGTACACAGGCATATATCTATATACTGATAGTACACAGGCATATATCTATATACTGATAGTACACAGGCATATATCTATATACTGATAGTACACAGGCATATATCTATATACTGATAGTACACAGGCATATATCTATATACTGATAGCACACAGGCATATATCTATATACTGATAGCACACAGGCATACATCTATATACTGATAATACACAGGCATATATCTATATACTGATAGTACAGAGGCATATATCTATATACTGATAGTACACAGGCATATATCTATATACTGATAGCACACAGGCATATATCTATATACTGATAGCACACAGGCGTATATCTATATACTGATAGTACACAGGCATATATCTATATACTGATAGCACACAGGCGTATATCTATATACTGATAGTACACAGGCGTATATCTATATACTGATAGTACACAGGCATACATCTATATACTGATAGTACACAGGCGTATATCTATATACTGATAGCACACAGGCATATATCTATATACTGATAGTACACAGGCATATATCTATATACTGATAGTACACAGGCATATATCTATATACTGATAGTACACAGGCATACATCTATATACTGATAGCAGACAGGCATATATCTATATACTGATAGTACACAGGCACATATCTATATACTGATAGCACACAGGCATATATCTATATACTGATAGTACACAGGCATATATCTATATACTGATAGTACACAGGCATATATCTATATACTGATAGTACACAGGCATATATCTATATACTGATAGTACACAGGCATATATCTATATACTGATAGTACACAGGCATATATCTATATACTGATAGTACACAGGCATATATCTATATACTGATAGTACACAGGCATATATCTATATACTGATAGTACACAGGCATATATCTATATACTGATAGTACACAGGCATATATCTTAATACTGATAGTACACAGGCATATATCTATATACTGATAGTACACAGGCATATATCTATATACTGATAGTACACAGGTATATATCTATATACTGATAGCACACAGGCATATATCTATATACTGATAGCACACAGGCATATATCTATACACTGATAGAACACAGGCATATATTAGTACACAGCCATATATCTATATACTGATAGCACACAGGCATATATCTATATACTGATAGTACACAGGCATATATCTATATACTGATAGTACACAGGCATATATCTATATACTAATAGTACACAGGCATATATCTATATACTGATAGTACACAGGCGTATATCTATATACTGATAGTACACAGGCGTATATCTATATACTGATAGTACACAGGCGTATATCTATATACTGATAGTACACAGGCGTATATCTATATACTGATAGTACACAGGCGTATATCTATATACTGATAGTACACAGGCATATATCTATATACTGATAGTACACAGGCATATATCTATACACTGATAATACACAGGCATATATCTATACACTGATAGTACACAGGCATATAGCTATATACTGATAGTACACAGGCATATATCTATATACTGATAGTACACAGGCATATATCTATATACTGATAGCTCACAGGCATATATCTATATACTGATAGTACACAGGCTTATATCTATATACTGATAGTACACAGGCATATATCTATATACTGATAGTACACAGGCATATATCTATACACTGATAGTACACAGGCATATATCTATATACTGATAGCACACAGGCATATATCTATATACTGATAGTACACAGGCATATATCTATACACTGATAGTACACAGGCATATATCTATATACTGATAGCACACAGGCATATATCTATATACTGATAGCACACAGGCATATATCTATATACTGATAGTACACAGGCATATATCTATACACTGATAGCACACAGGCATACATCTATATACTGATAGTACACAGGCATATATCTATATACTGATAGTACACAGGCATATATCTATACACTGATAGTACACAGGCATATATCTATATACTGATAGTACACAGGCATATATCTATATACTGATAGTACACAGGCATATATCTATATACTGATAGTACACAGGCACATATCTATACACTGATAGTACACAGGCATATATCTATACACTGATAGTACACAGGCATATATCTATATACTGATAGTACACAGGCATATATCTATATACTGATAGTACACAGGCATATATCTATATACTGATAGCACACAGGCATATATCTATATACTGATAGTACACAGGCATTTATCTATATACTGATAGTACACAGGCATATATCTATATACTGATAGCACACAGGCATATATCTATATACTGATAGTACACAGGCATATATCTATATACTGATAGCACACAGGCATATATCTATATACTGATAGTACACAGGCATATATCTATATACTGATAGCACACAGCCATATATCTATATACTGATAGTACACAGGCGTATATCTATATACTGATAGTACACAGGCATATATCTATATACTGATAGCACACAGGCGTATATCTATATACTGATAGTACACAGGCATATATCTATATACTGATAGTACACAGGCATATATCTATATACTGATAGCACACAGCCATATATCTATATACTGATAGTACACAGGCATATATCTATATACTGATAGTACACAGGCATATATCTATATACTGATAGTACACAGGCGTATATCTATATACTGATAGTACACAGGCATACATCTATATACTGATAGTACACAGGCGTATATCTATATACTGATAGCACACAGGCATATATCTATATACTGATAGTACACAGGCATATATCTATATACTGATAGTACACAGGCATATATCTATATACTGATAGTACACAGGCATACATCTATATACTGATAGCACACAGGCATATATCTATATACTGATAGTACACAGGCATATATCTATATACTGATAGTACACAGGCATATATCTATATACTGATAGTACACAGGCATACATCTATATACTGATAGCACACATGCATATATCTATATACTGATAGTACACAGACACATATCTATATACTGATAGCACACAGGCATATATCTATATACTGATAGTACAGAGGCATATATCTATATACTGATAGTACACAGGCATATATCTATATACTGATAGTACACAGGCATATATCTATATACTGATAGTACACAGGCATATATCTATATACTGATAGCACACAGGCATATATCTATATACTGATAGCACACAGGCATATATCTATATACTGATAGTACACAGGCATATATCTATATACTGATAGCACACAGGCATATATCTATATACTGATAGCACACAGGCATATATCTATATACTGATAGTACACAGGCATATATCTATATACTGATAGCACACAGGCATATATCTATATACTGATAGCACACAGCCATATATCTATATACTGATAGCACACAGCCATATATCTATATACTGATAGCACACAGGCATATATCTATATACTGATAGTACACAGGCATATATCTATATACTGATAGTACATAGGCATATATCTATATACTGATAGTACACAGGCATATATCTATATACTGATAGTACACAGGCATATATCTATATACTGATAGTACACAGGCATATATCTATATACTGATAGTACACAGGCATATATCTATATACTGATAGTACACAGGCATATATCTATATACTGATAGTACACAGGCATATATCTATATACTGATAGTACACAGGCATATATCTATATACTGATAGTACACAGGCATATATCTATATACTGATAGTACACAGGCATATATCTATATACTGATAGTACACAGGCATATATCTATATACTGATAGTACACAGGCATATATCTATATACTGATAGCACACAGGCATATATCTATATACTGATAGCACACAGGCATACATCTATATACTGATAATACACAGGCATATATCTATATACTGATAGTACAGAGGCATATATCTATATACTGATAGTACACAGGCATATATCTATATACTGATAGCACACAGGCATATATCTATATACTGATAGCACACAGGCGTATATCTATATACTGATAGTACACAGGCATATATCTATATACTGATAGCACACAGGCGTATATCTATATACTGATAGTACACAGGCGTATATCTATATACTGATAGTACACAGGCATACATCTATATACTGATAGTACACAGGCGTATATCTATATACTGATAGCACACAGGCATATATCTATATACTGATAGTACACAGGCTTATATCTATATACTGATAGTACACAGGCATATATCTATATACTGATAGTACACAGGCATACATCTATATACTGATAGCACACAGGCATATATCTATATACTGATAGTACACAGGCACATATCTATATACTGATAGCACACAGGCATATATCTATATACTGATAGTACAGAGGCATATATCTATATACTGATAGCACACAGCCATATATCTATATACTGATAGTACACAGGCGTATATCTATATACTGATAGTACACAGGCATATATCTATATACTGATAGCACACAGGCGTATATCTATATACTGATAGTACACAGGCATACATCTATATACTGATAGTACACAGGCGTATATCTATATACTGATAGCACACAGGCATATATCTATATACTGATAGTACACAGGCATATATCTATATACTGATAGTACACAGGCATATATCTATATACTGATAGTACACAGGCATACATCTATATACTGATAGCACACAGGCATATATCTATATACTGATAGTACACAGGCATATATCTATATACTGATAGTACACAGGCATATATCTATATACTGATAGTACACAGGCATACATCTATATACTGATAGCACACATGCATATATCTATATACTGATAGTACACAGACACATATCTATATACTGATAGCACACAGGCATATATCTATATACTGATAGTACAGAGGCATATATCTATATACTGATAGTACACAGGCATATATCTATATACTGATAGTACACAGGCATATATCTATATACTGATAGTACACAGGCATATATCTATATACTGATAGCACACAGGCATATATCTATATACTGATAGTACACAGTCATTTATCTATATACTGATAGTACACAGGCATATATCTATATACTGATAGTACACAGGCATATATCTATATACTGATAGTACACAGGCATATATCTATATACTGATAGTACACAGGCATATATCTATATACTGATAGTACACAGGCATATATCTATATACTGATAGTACACAGGCATATATCTATATACTGATAGTACACAGGCATATATCTATATACTGATAGTACACAGGCATATATCTATATACTGATAGTACACAGGCATATATCTATATACTGATAGTACACAGGCATATATCTATATACTGATAGTACACAGGCATATATCTATATACTGATAGTACACAGGCATATATCTATATACTGATAGTACACAGGCATATATCTATATACTGATAGTACACAGGCATATATCTATATACTGATAGTACACAGGCATATATCTATATACTGATAGTACACAGGCATATATCTATATACTGATAGTACACAGGCATATATCTATATACTGATAGCACACAGGCATATATCTATATACTGATAGTACTCAGGCATATATCTATATACTGATAGTACACAGGCATATATCTATATACTGATAGTACACAGGCGTATATCTATATACTGATAGCACACAAGCATATATCTATATACTAATAGTACACAGGCATATATCTATATACTGATAGTACTCAGGCATATATCTATATACTGATAGTACACAGGCATATATCTATATACTGATAGCACAGAGGCACATATCTATATACTGATAGTACACAGGCACATATCTATATACTGATAGCACACAGGCATATATCTATATACTGATAGCACACATGCATATATCTATATACTGATAGCACACAGGCGTATATCTATATACTGATAGTACACAGGCATATATCTATATACTGATAGCACACAGGCGTATATCTATATACTGATAGTACACAGGCATACATCTATATACTGATAGTACACAGGCGTATATCTATATACTGATAGCACACAGGCATA
Source organism: Rhinoderma darwinii (assembly GCF_050947455.1). NCBI lineage: Eukaryota > Metazoa > Chordata > Amphibia > Anura > Rhinodermatidae > Rhinoderma > Rhinoderma darwinii. The sequence goes on along the minus strand of NW_027464285.1, from coordinate 15,506 downwards.
TATCTATATACTGATAGTACACAGGCATATATCTATATACTGATAGTACACAGGCATATATCTATATACTGATAGTACACAGGCATACATCTATATACTGATAGCACACAGGCATATATCTATATACTGATAGTACACAGGCACATATCTATATACTGATAGCACACAGGCATATATCTATATACTGATAGTACAGAGGCATATATCTATATACTGATAGTACACAGGCATATATCTATATACTGATAGTACACAGCCATATATCTATATACTGATAGTACACAGGCATATATCTATATACTGATAGTACACAGGCATATATCTATATACTGATAGTACACAGGCATATATCTATATACTGATAGTACACAGGCATATATCTATATACTGATAGCACACAGCCATATATCTATATACTGATAGTACACAGGCATATATCTATATACTGATAGTACACAGGCATATATCTATATACTGATAGTACACAGGCATATATCTATATACTGATAGCACACAGGCGTATATCTATATACTGATAGTACACAGGCATATATCTATATACTGATAGTACACAGGCATACATCTATATACTGATAGTACACAGGCGTATATCTATATACTGATAGCACACAAGCATATATCTATATACTAATAGTACACAGGCATATATCTATATACTGATAGTACTCAGGCATATATCTATATACTGATAGTACACAGGCATATATCTATATACTGATAGCACAGAGGCACATATCTATATACTGATAGTACACAGGCACATATCTATATACTGATAGCACACAGGCATATATCTATATACTGATAGTACAGAGGCATATATCTATATACTGATAGTACACAGGCATATATCTATATACTGATAGTACACAGCCATATATCTATATACTGATAGTACACAGGCATATATCTATATACTGATAGTACACAGGCATATATCTATATACTGATAGTACACAGGCATATATCTATATACTGATAGCACACAGGCATATATCTATATACTGATAGTACACAGGCATATATCTATATACTGATAGTACACAGGCATATATCTATATACTGATAGCACACAGGCATATATCTATATACTGATAGCACACAGGCATATATCTATATACTGATAGCACACAGCCATATATCTATATACTGATAGCACACAGGCATATATCTATATACTGATAGCACACAGGCATATATCTATATACTGATAGTACACAGGCATATATCTATATACTGATAGTACACAGGCATATATCTATATACTGATAGTACACAGGCATATATCTATATACTGATAGCACACAGGCATACATCTATATACTGATAGTACACAGGCATACATCTATATACTGATAGTACACAGGCATACATCTATATACTGATAGTACACAGGCATATATCTATATACTGATAGTACACAGGCATATATCTATATACTGATAGTACACAGGCATATATCTATATACTGATAGTACACAGGCATATATCTATATACTGATAGTACACAGGCATATATCTATATACTGATAGTACACAGGTATATATCTATATACTGATAGCACACAGGCATATATCTATATACTGATAGCACACAGGCATATATCTATACACTGATAGAACACAGGCATATATTAGTACACAGCCATATATCTATATACTGATAGCACACAGGCATATATCTATATACTGATAGTACACAGTCATATATCTATATACTGATAGTACACAGGCATATATCTATATACTGATAGTACACAGGCATATATCTATATACTGATAGTACACAGGCGTATATCTATATACTGATAGTACACAGGCGTATATCTATATACTGATAGTACACAGGCGTATATCTATATACTGATAGTACACAGGCGTATATCTATATACTGATAGTACACAGGCGTATATCTATATACTGATAGTACACAGGCATATATCTATATACTGATAGTACACAGGCATATATCTATACACTGATAATACACAGGCATATATCTATACACTGATAGTACACAGGCATATATCTATATACTGATAGCTCACAGGCATATATCTATATACTGATAGTACACAGGCATATATCTATATACTGATAGTACACAGGCATATATCTATATACTGATAGTACACAGGCATATATCTATACACTGATAGTACACAGGCATATATCTATATACTGATAGCACACAGGCATATATCTATATACTGATAGTACACAGGCATATATCTATACACTGATAGTACACAGGCATATATCTATATACTGATAGCACACAGGCATATATCTATATACTGATAGCACACAGGCATATATCTATATACTGATAGTACACAGGCATATATCTATACACTGATAGTACACAGGCATACATCTATATACTGATAGTACACAGGCATATATCTATATACTGATAGTACACAGGCATATATCTATATACTGATAGTACACAGCCATATATCTATATACTGATAGCACACAGGCATATATCTATATACTGATAGCACACAGGCATATATCTATATACTGATAGTACACAGGCATATATCTATATACTGATAGTACACAGGCATATATCTATATACTGATAGTACACAGGCATATATCTATATACTGATAGTACACAGGCATACATCTATATACTGATAGTACACAGGCATACATCTATATACTGATAGTACACAGGCATACATCTATATACTGATAGTACACAGGCATATATCTATATACTGATAGTACACAGGCATATATCTATATACTGATAGTACACAGGCATATATCTATATACTGATAGTACACAGGCATATATCTATATACTGATAGTACACAGGCATATATCTATATACTGATAGTACACAGGCATATATCTATACACTGATAGCACACAGGCATATATCTATACACTGATAGTACACAGGCCTATATCTATATACTGATAGCACACAGGCATATATCTATATACTGATAGCACACAGGCATATATCTATATACTGATAGTACACAGGCATATATCCATACACTGATAGCACACAGGCATATATCTATATACAGATAGTACACTGGCATATATCTATATACTGATAGTACACAGGCATATATCTATATACTGATAGTACACAGGCATATATCTATACACTGATAATACACAGGCATATATTTATATACTGATAGTACACAGGCATATATCTATATACTGATAGTACACAGGCATATATCTATATACTGATAGTACACAGGCATATATCTATATACTGATAGTACACAGGCATATATCTATATACTGATAGTACACAGGTATATATCTATATACTGATAGCACACAGGTATATATCTATATACTGATAGCACACAGGCATATATCTATACACTGATAGAACACAGGCATATATTAGTACACAGCCATATATCTATATACTGATAGCACACAGGCATATATCTATATACTGATAGTACACAGGCATATATCTATATACTGATAGTACACAGGCATATATCTATATACTAATAGTACACAGGCATATATCTATACACTGATAGTACACAGGCGTATATCTATATACTGATAGTACACAGGCGTATATATATATACTGATAGTACACAGGCATATATCTATATACTGATAGTACACAGGCATATATCTATATACTGATAGTACACAGGCATATATCTATACACTGATAATACACAGGCATATATCTATATACTGATAGTACACAGGCATATATCTATATACTAATAGTACACAGGCATATATCTATACACTGATAGTACACAGGCATATATCTATATACTGATAGGTCACAGGCATATATCTATATACTGATAGTACACAGGCATATATCTATATACAGATAGTACACAGGCATATATCTATACACTGATAGTACAGAGGCATATATCTATATACTGATAGTACACAGGCATATATCTATATACTGATAGTACACAGGCATATATCTATATACTGATAGTACACAGGCATATATCTATATACTGATAGCACACAGGCATATATCTATATACTGATAGTACACAGGCATATATCTATATACTGATAGTACACAGGCATATATCTATATACTGATAGTACACAGGCATATATCTATACACTGATAGTACACAGGCATATATCTATATACTGATAGCACACTGGCATATATCTATATACTGATAGTACACAGGCATATATCTATACACTGATAGTACACAGGCATATATCTATATACTGCTAGTACACAGGCATATATCTATATACTGATAGTACACAGGCATATATCTATATACTGATAGCACACAGGCATATATCTATATACTGATAGCACACAGGCATATATCTATACACTGATAGCACACAGGCATATATCTATACACTGATAGTACACAGGCATACATCTATATACTGATAGTACACAGGCATATATCTATATACTGATAGTACACAGGCATATATCTATATACTGATAGTACACAGGCATATATCTATATACTGATAGTACACAGGCATATATCTATATACTGATAGTACACAGGCATATATCTATATACTGATAGTACACAGGCATATATCTATACACTGATAGTACTCAGGCATATATCTATATACTGATAGCACACAGGCATATATCTATATACTGATAGCACACAGGCATATATCTATATACTGATAGTACACAGGCATATATCTATATACTGATAGTACACAGGCATATATCTATATACTGATAGCACACAGGCATATATCTATATACTGATAGCACACAGGCATATATCTATATACTGATAGCACACAGGCATATATCTATATACTGATAGTACACAGGCATACATCTATATACTGATAGTACACAGGCGTATATCTATATACTGATAGCACACAGGCATATATCTATATACTGATAGTACACAGGCATATATCTATATACTGATAGCACACTGGCATATATCTATATACTGATAGTACACAGGCATATATCTATACACTGATAATACACAGGCATATATCTATATACTGATAGTACACAGGCATATATCTATATACTGATAGTACACAGGCATATATCTATACACTGATAATACACAGGCATATATCTATATACTGATAGTACACAGGCATATATCTATATACTGATAGTACACAGGCATATATCTATACACTGATAGCACACAGGCATATATCTATACACTGATAGCACACAGGCCTATATCTATATACTGATAGCACACAGGCCTATATCTATATACTGATAGTACACAGGCATATATCTATATACTGATAGCACACAGGCATATATCTATATACTGATAGTACACTGGCATATATCTATATACTGATAGTACACTGGCATATATCTATACACTGATAGCACACAGGCATATATCTATACACTGATAGCACACAGGCATATATCTATATACTGATAGTACACAGGCATATATCTATATACTGATAGCACACAGGCATATATCTATATACTGATAGCACACAGGCATATATCTATACACTGATAGCACACAGGCATATATCTATACACTGATAGTACACAGGCATACATCTATATACTGATAGTACACAGGCATATATCTATATACTGATAGTACACAGGCATATATCTATATACTGATAGTACACAGGCATATATCTATATACTGATAGTACACAGGCATATATCTATATACTGATAGTACACAGGCATATATCTATATACTGATAGTACACAGGCATATATCTATACACTGATAGTACTCAGGCATATATCTATATACTGATAGTACACAGGCATATATCTATATACTGATAGCACACAGGCATATATCTATATACTGATAGTACACAGGCATATATCTATATACTGATAGTACACAGGCATATATCTATATACTGATAGCACACAGGCATATATCTATATACTGATAGCACACAGGCATATATCTATATACTGATAGCACACAGGCATATATCTATATACTGATAGTACACAGGCATACATCTATATACTGATAGTACACAGGCGTATATCTATATACTGATAGCACACAGGCATATATCTATATACTGATAGTACACAGGCATATATCTATATACTGATAGCACACTGGCATATATCTATATACTGATAGTACACAGGCATATATCTATACACTGATAATACACAGGCATATATCTATATACTGATAGTACACAGGCATATATCTATATACTGATAGTACACAGGCATATATCTATACACTGATAATACACAGGCATATATCTATATACTGATAGTACACAGGCATATATCTATATACTGATAGTACACAGGCATATATCTATACACTGATAGCACACAGGCATATATCTATACACTGATAGCACACAGGCCTATATCTATATACTGATAGCACACAGGCCTATATCTATATACTGATAGTACACAGGCATATATCTATATACTGATAGCACACAGGCATATATCTATATACTGATAGTACACTGGCATATATCTATATACTGATAGTACACTGGCATATATCTATACACTGATAGCACACAGGCATATATCTATATACTGATAGTACACTGGCATATATCTATATACTGATAGTACACAGGCATATATCTATATACTGATAGTACACAGGCATATATCTATATACTGATAGTACACAGGCATATATCTATATACTGATAGTACACAGGCATATATCTATATACTGATAGTACACAGGCATATATCTATATACTGATAGTACACAGGTATATATCTATATACTGATAGCACACAGGCATATATCTATATACTGATAGCACACAGGCATATATCTATACACTGATAGAACACAGGCATATATTAGTACACAGCCATATATCTATATACTGATAGCACACAGGCATATATCTATATACTGATAGTACACAGGCATATATCTATATACTGATAGTACACAGGCATATATCTATATACTAATAGTACACAGGCATATATCTATATACTGATAGTACACAGGCGTATATCTATATACTGATAGTACACAGGCGTATATCTATATACTGATAGTACACAGGCGTATATCTATATACTAATAGTACACAGGCATATATCTATATACTGATAGTACACAGGCGTATATCTATACACTGATAGTACAGAGGCATATATCTATATACTGATAGTACACAGGCATATATCTATATACTGATAGTACACAGGCATATATCTATATACTGATAGTACACAGGCATATATCTATACACTGATAGTACACAGGCATATATCTATATACTGATAGCACACAGGCATATATCTATAGACTGATAGCACACAGGCATATATCTATACACTGATAGTACACAGGCATATATCTATATACTGAAAGCACACAGGCATATATCTATATACTGATAGCACACAGGCATATATCTATATACTGATAGTACACAGGCATATATCTATACACTGATAGTACACAGGCATATATCTATATACTGATAGCACACAGGCATATATCTATATACTGATAGCACACAGGCATATATCTATACACTGATAGTACACAGGCATATATCTATATACTGATAGCACACAGGAATATATCTATATACTGATAGCACACAGGCATATATCTATATACTGATAGTACACAGGCATATATCTATACACTGATAGTACACAGGCATACATCTATATACTGATAGTACACAGGCATATATCTATATACTGATAGTACACAGGCATATATCTATATACTGATAGTACACAGGCATATATCTATATACTGATAGTACACAGGCATATATCTATATACTGATAGTACACAGGCATATATCTATATACTGATAGTTCACAGGCATATATCTATACACTGATAGTACACAGGCATATATCTATATACTGATAGTACACAGGCATATATCTATATACTGATAGCACACAGGCATATATCTATATACTGATAGTACACAGGCATATATCTATATACTGATAGTACACAGGCATATATCTATATACTGATAGCACACAGGCATATATCTATATACTGATAGCACACAGGCATATATCTATATACTGATAGCACACAGGCATATATCTATATACTGATAGTACACAGGCATATATCTATATACTGATAGTACACAGGCATATATCTATATACTGATAGTACACAGGCATATATCTATACACTGATAGCACACAGGCATATATATATATACTGATAGTACACTGGCATATATCTATATACTGATAGTACACAGGCATATATCTATATACTGATAGTACACAGGCATATATCTATACACTGATAATACACAGGCATATATCTATATACTGATAGCACACAGGTATATATCTATATACTGATAGCACACAGGCATACATCTATATACTGATAGTACACAGGCATACATCTATATACTGATAGTACACAGGCATACATCTATATACTGATAGTACACAGGCATATATCTATATACTAATAGTACACAGGCATATATCTATATACTGATAGTACACAGGCATATATCTATATACTGATAGTACACAGGCATATATCTATATACTGATAGTACACAGGCATATATCTATATACTGATAGTACACAGGCATATATCTATATACTGATAGTACACAGGCATATATCTATATACTGATAGTACACAGGCATATATCTATATACTGATAGTACACAGGCATATATCTATATACTGATAGTACACAGGCATATATCTATATACTGATAGTACACAGGCATATATCTATATACTGATAGTACACAGGTATATATCTATATACTGATAGCACACAGGCATATATCTATATACTGATAGCACACAGGCATATATATATACACTGATAGAACACAGGCATATATTAGTACACAGCCATATATCTATATACTGATAGCACACAGGCATATATCTATATACTGATAGTACACAGGCATATATCTATATACTGATAGTACACAGGCATATATCTATACACTGATAATACACAGGCATATATCTATATACTGATAGTACACAGGCATATATCTATATACTGATAGTACACAGGCATATATCTATACACTGATAGTACACAGGCATATATCTATATACTGATAGTACACAGGCATATATCTATATACTGATAGCACACAGGCATATATCTATATACTGATAGTACACAGGCATATATCTATATACTGATAGTACACAGGCATATATCTATATACTGATAGCACACAGGCATATATCTATATACTGATAGCACACAGGCATATATCTATATACTGATAGCACACAGGCATATATCTATATACTGATAGTACACAGGCATATATCTATATACTGATAGCACACAGGCATATATCTATACACTGATAGTACACAGACCTATATCTATATACTGATAGTACACAGGCCTATATCTATATACTGATAGTACACAGGCATATATCTATATACTGATAGTACACAGGCATATATCTATATACTGATAGTTCACAGGCACATATCTATATACTGATAGCACACAGGCGTATATCTATATACTGATAGTACACAGGCATATATCTATATACTGATAGCACACAGGCGTATATCTATATACTGATAGTACACAGGCATATATCTATATACTGATAGTACACAGGCATATATCTATATACTGATAGTACACAGGCATATATCTATATACTGATAGCACACAGGCGTATATCTATATACTGATAGTACACAGGCATATATCTATATACTGATAGTACACAGGCATACATCTATATACTGATAGTACACAGGCGTATATCTATATACTGATAGCACACAGGCATATATCTATATACTGATAGTACACAGGCATATATCTATATACTGATAGCACACTGGCATATATCTATATACTGATAGTACACAGGCATATATCTATACACTGATAGTACACAGGCATATATCTATATACTGATAGCACACAGGCATATATCTATATACTGATAGTACACAGGCATATATCTATATACTGATAGTACACAGGCATATATCTATACACTGATAATACACAGGCATATATCTATATACTGATAGTACACAGGCATATATCTATATACTGATAGTACACAGGCATATATCTATACACTGATAGCACACAGGCATATATCTATATACTGATAGTACACTGGCATATATCTATATACTGATAGTACACAGGCATATATCTATATACTGATAGTACACAGGCATATATCTATATACTGATAGTACACAGGCATATATCTATATACTGATAGTACACAGGCATATATCTATATACTGATAGTACACAGGTATATATCTATATACTGATAGCACACAGGCATATATCTATATACTGATAGCACACAGGCATATATCTATACACTGATAGAACACAGGCATATATTAGTACACAGCCATATATCTATATACTGATAGCACACAGGCATATATCTATATACTGATAGTACACAGGCATATATCTATATACTGATAGTACACAGGCATATATCTATATACTAATAGTACACAGGCATATATCTATATACTGATAGTACACAGGCGTATATCTATATACTGATAGTACACAGGCGTATATCTATATACTGATAGTACACAGGCGTATATCTATATACTAATAGTACACAGGCATATATCTATATACTGATAGTACACAGGCGTATATCTATATACTGATAGTACACAGGCGTATATCTATATACTGATAGTACACAGGCGTATATCTATATACTGATAGTACACAGGCATATATCTATATACAGATAGTACACAGGCATATATCTATACACTGATAGTACAGAGGCATATATCTATATACTGATAGTACACAGGCATATATCTATATACTGATAGTACACAGGCATATATCTATATACTGATAGTACACAGGCATATATCTATACACTGATAGTACACAGGCATATATCTATATACTGATAGCACACAGGCATATATCTATATACTGATAGCACACAGGCATATATCTATACACTGATAGTACACAGGCATATATCTATATACTGAAAGCACACAGGCATATATCTATATACTGATAGCACACAGGCATATATCTATATACTGATAGTACACAGGCATATATCTATACACTGATAGTACACAGGCATATATCTATATACTGATAGCACACAGGCATATATCTATATACTGATAGCACACAGGCATATATCTATACACTGATAGTACACAGGCATATATCTATATACTGATAGCACACAGGAATATATCTATATACTGATAGCACACAGGCATATATCTATATACTGATAGTACACAGGCATATATCTATACACTGATAGTACACAGGCATACATCTATATACTGATAGTACACAGGCATATATCTATATACTGATAGTACACAGGCATATATCTATATACTGATAGTACACAGGCATATATCTATATACTGATAGTACACAGGCATATATCTATATACTGATAGTACACAGGCATATATCTATATACTGATAGTACACAGGCATATATCTATACACTGATAGTACACAGGCATATATCTATATACTGATAGTACACAGGCATATATCTATATACTGATAGCACACAGGCATATATCTATATACTGATAGTACACAGGCATATATCTATATACTGATAGTACATAGGCATATATCTATATACTGATAGCACACAGGCATATATCTATATACTGATAGCACACAGACATATATCTATATACTGATAGCACACAGGCATATATCTATATACTGATAGTACACAGGCATATATCTATATACTGATAGTACACAGGCATATATCTATATACTGATAGTACACAGGCATATATCTATACACTGATAGCACACAGGCATATATCTATATACTGATAGTACACTGGCATATATCTATATACTGATAGTACACAGGCATATATCTATATACTGATAGTACACAGGCATATATGTATACACTGATAATACACAGGCATATATCTATATACTGATAGTACACAGGCATATATCTATATACTGATAGTACACAGGCATATATCTATATACTGATAGTACACAGGCATATATCTATATACTGATAGTACACAGGCATATATCTATATACTGATAGTACACAGGTATATATCTATATACTGATAGCACACAGGTATATATCTATATACTGATAGCACACAGGCATATATCTATACACTGATAGAACACAGGCATATATTAGTACACAGCCATATATCTATATACTGATAGCACACAGGCATATATCTATATACTAATAGTACACAGGCATATATCTATATACTGATAGTACACAGGCATATATCTATATACTGATAGTACACAGGCATATATCTATATACTGATAGTACACAGGCATATATCTATATACTGATAGTACACAGGCATATATCTATATACTGATAGTACACAGGCATACATCTATATACTGATAGTACACAGGCATACATCTATATACTGATAGTACACAGGCATACATCTATATACTGATAGTACACAGGCATATATCTATATACTGATAGTACACAGGCATATATCTATATACTGATAGTACACAGGCATATATCTATATACTGATAGTACACAGGCATATATCTATATACTGATAGTACACAGGCATATATCTATATACTGATAGTACACAGGCATATATCTATATACTGATAGTACACAGGCATATATCTATATACTGATAGTACACAGGCATATATCTATATACTGATAGTACACAGGCATATATCTATATACTGATAGTACACAGGCATATATCTATATACTGATAGTACACAGGCATATATCTATATACTGATAGTACACAGGTATATATCTATATACTGATAGCACACAGGCATATATCTATATACTGATAGCACACAGGCATATATCTATACACTGATAGAACACAGGCATATATTAGTACACAGCCATATATCTATATACTGATAGCACACAGGCATATATCTATATACTGATAGTACACAGGCATATATCTATATACTGATAGTACACAGGCATATATCTATATACTAATAGTACACAGGCATATATCTATATACTGATAGTACACAGGCGTATATCTATATACTGATAGTACACAGGCGTATATCTATATACTGATAGTACACAGGCGTATATCTATATACTAATAGTACACAGGCATATATCTATATACTGATAGTACACAGGCGTATATCTATATACTGATAGTACACAGGCGTATATCTATATACTGATAGTACACAGGCGTATATCTATATACTGATAGTACACAGGCATATATCTATATACAGATAGTACACAGGCATATATCTATACACTGATAGTACAGAGGCATATATCTATATACTGATAGTACACAGGCATATATCTATATACTGATAGTACACAGGCATATATCTATATACTGATAGTACACAGGCATATATCTATACACTGATAGTACACAGGCATATATCTATATACTGATAGCACACAGGCATATATCTATATACTGATAGCACACAGGCATATATCTATACACTGATAGTACACAGGCATATATCTATATACTGAAAGCACACAGGCATATATCTATATACTGATAGCACACAGGCATATATCTATATACTGATAGTACACAGGCATATATCTATACACTGATAGTACACAGGCATATATCTATATACTGATAGCACACAGGCATATATCTATATACTGATAGCACACAGGCATATATCTATACACTGATAGTACACAGGCATATATCTATATACTGATAGCACACAGGAATATATCTATATACTGATAGCACACAGGCATATATCTATATACTGATAGCACACAGGCATATATCTATACACTGATAGTACACAGGCATACATCTATATACTGATAGTACACAGGCATATATCTATATACTGATAGTACACAGGCATATATCTATATACTGATAGTACACAGGCATATATCTATATACTGATAGTACACAGGCATATATCTATATACTGATAGTACACAGGCATATATCTATATACTGATAGTACACAGGCATATATCTATACACTGATAGTACACAGGCATATATCTATATACTGATAGTACACAGGCATATATCTATATACTGATAGCACACAGGCATATATCTATATACTGATAGTACACAGGCATATATCTATATACTGATAGTACATAGGCATATATCTATATACTGATAGCACACAGGCATATATCTATATACTGATAGCACACAGACATATATCTATATACTGATAGCACACAGGCATATATCTATATACTGATAGTACACAGGCATATATCTATATACTGATAGTACACAGGCATATATCTATATACTGATAGTACACAGGCATATATCTATACACTGATAGCACACAGGCATATATCTATATACTGATAGTACACTGGCATATATCTATATACTGATAGTACACAGGCATATATCTATATACTGATAGTACACAGGCATATATCTATACACTGATAATACACAGGCATATATCTATATACTGATAGTACACAGGCATATATCTATATACTGATAGTACACAGGCATATATCTATATACTGATAGTACACAGGCATATATCTATATACTGATAGTACACAGGCATATATCTATATACTGATAGTACACAGGTATATATCTATATACTGATAGCACACAGGTATATATCTATATACTGATAGCACACAGGCATATATCTATACACTGATAGAACACAGGCATATATTAGTACACAGCCATATATCTATATACTGATAGCACACAGGCATATATCTATATACTAATAGTACACAGGCATATATCTATATACTGATAGTACACAGGCATATATCTATATACTGATAGTACACAGGCATATATCTATATACTGATAGTACACAGGCATATATCTATATACTGATAGTACACAGGCATATATCTATATACTGATAGTACACAGGCATACATCTATATACTGATAGTACACAGGCATACATCTATATACTGATAGTACACAGGCATACATCTATATACTGATAGTACACAAGCATATATCTATATACTGATAGTACACAGGCATATATCTATATACTGATAGTACACAGGCATATATCTATATACTGATAGTACACAGGCATATATCTATATACTGATAGTACACAGGCATATATCTATATACTGATAGTACACAGGCATATATCTATATACTGATAGTACACAGGCATATATCTATATACTGATAGTACACAGGCATATATCTATATACTGATAGTACACAGGCATATATCTATATACTGATAGTACACAGGCATATATCTATATACTGATAGTACACAGGCATATATCTATATACTGATAGTACACAGGTATATATCTATATACTGATAGCACACAGGCATATATCTATATACTGATAGCACACAGGCATATATCTATACACTGATAGAACACAGGCATATATTAGTACACAGCCATATATCTATATACTGATAGCACACAGGCATATAT